>NC_080163.1:93978659-94113966 GCF_950295315.1 Erinaceus europaeus
TGCACATATTAGTAGCTACAATCATTCTCAGGCCATTAAAAATATGCAAGTGGCATAGCAGTGCTCTATCCAGGTGAGCTATTTCACTGGCTTCCATTGAATTAACTTTCCTTCTACCTCGTATTGGTCTTATAGTGACTTCCACTGAGGCAACCTGTATAAATACTAATGGAAATGTCACCCTGTTGTGACTTAAATCCTGTATGAGTTGCAAGTCACCCTGAGCATATCCTGTATTATTTTGCCTTCTGCTCAAGATTGATGATCCCAATCTCATTTTCCTATTCCTTAGTTTGTTTAAATGAACAGAAGGGAGCCCCTTACCTCAACTATAAATTGATATATATTGATTAAATTTGGACTCACTGTTTTCCTTACTGTTCAGAGTGCACCTTAATTTACCTCCCAGACTGCTCTCCTCTGTTTTCTGTATGTGCAATGTATGTGGTCATGGCATGTTTCTCAACTGCACATGTCCAACTCACCCTTCTAACCCTTTCCTAAATATGCATGATTTTTTTTTCTCCTGGAAAACTGTTAAATGTATATAGAGTGGGCCTAACTATGCTTGGCACAAATCAGCTTCCTCCTCCCACCCCTGCACATAAGTGCACGAACACACACACACACACACACACACACACACACACACACACACACACACACACACACACACACTTTTCTTTCTGAAATTTGCTCTACAGTCTTTGCCAACCAAATTAGCTTCTAGACTTTAATTTCTTCCTAGCCATTAAAGTCCTTTTTAAATTCATACTTTACTGTATTTTTTAAGTAACATATGCATCAGACAGATGAGAGAGAAAGAGAGAGAGAGAGAGAGAGAGAGAGAGAAAGAGAGAGAGAGAGAACATATACCTCCTAAATTCATTCACATGGAATCAGACATCAATTTCAAAACCTAAGATAAACAAAAGTTTGGAGGGAGAAGGAGAAGGTCATTTTAGAGAGGTTACCAAAGAAGGAATAGTAGAACAATGGTATGTAGAATTAAGCTCTGCCTTCATATACTCTCTCTTTCTTTTTCTCCCTCTCTCTCTTGCCTCCAGGGTTATCGCTGGGGATGGGTGTTAGCACTAAGAATCTACTACTCCTGGCAGCCATTTTTTTCCCTATTTTATTTGACAGGACAGAAAGAACTTGAGAGGGGAGAGGGAGATTCAGAGGGAGAGAGAAAGATAGACATTTGCAGACCTGCTTTACTACTTGTGAAGCACCCAAGCTGCAGCTGGGGAGTGGGACTTGAACCCAGGTCCTTGTGCATGTCCTTGCACTTAGTATTATGTGCGCTTAACCAGGTGTGCAACTGCCTGGCTCCCTAAGTTCTGCTTTCTCCTTAGAAAAGAAATATGTTTAATCCTGGGCTGGGGAGAAGGCGTAATGTTTATGCCAAAGATTTTTTTATGCCTAAAGCTCAGAAGTCCCATTTTCAGTCTCCAGCACCACCATATACTAGAGCTGAGCAGTGCTTTGATATTTTTCTCTGTGCTCACCCCCTTCTATTTCTCACTTTCAAATAAATTATTAGTTTTTTTTTTTAAGTTTCTATCTTTCCATACAGTGGAAGAAGTGCCCTTACAAAAAGCTCTATATGTATGTCTTTTCCAAAGGTGACCTCCACCTGGCCTTTGAATTCCTTTTTTGAGATGAATCCTTTGCCAAAAAAGGCAATTGTGGAGTGGCAGATTTTTTTCTCCCCTATATTTTCTAAGGATTTACCAGAAAATATTGACTTGCTGTATATGAGTTTTTGAATCAGTTTTTGAAATATCTTGATTTTTTTTCAAATTTTATCTTTGTTATCTCTATTTATTTATTGGATAGAGACAGCCAGAAATTGAGAGGTAAGAGGGAGATAAAGAGGGAGAGAGAAAACAGCTTTGCTTCACCCCTTGTGAAGTTTTCCCCCTGCAGGTGGGGACTGGGGCCTTGAGTCCGGGTCTTTGCACATTATAACTTGTACACTCAACCAGGTGCACCACCACCTGTTCCTAATATCTTGGTATTTAAAGATGTAATACAAATATAGAAACCTTTGCAGAAGTATTGGCATATGAATTGGCATGTGAAGCGACTCTGCTGCAGATGGGAATCCAGGGGCGCAAACCCTGTTCCTTGAGCCGATCCTTGCGCTTTGCGCCATGTGTGCTTAACCCGCTGTGCTACCGCCCGACTCCTGGAAGAAATGTTTAGTTTTTTTTTTTTGTTTTTATATTTATTTTCTCTTTTGTTGCCCTTGTTTTTTTTTTATTGTTGTTGTAGTTATTATTGATATCGTCGTTGTTAGGACAGGAAAAAGTGGAGAGAGGAGGGGACGACAGAGATGGGGAGAGAAAGACACCTGCAGAACTGCTTCACTGTCTGTGAAGTGACTCCCCTGCAGGTGGGGAGCCGGAGTCTCAAACCGGTATTCTTGAGCTGGTCCTTGCACTTCATGCCATGCGCGCTTAACCCGCTGCGCTACCACCCAACTCGTGGAAGAAAATTTTTTAAACTGATCATTTCCCAGAAAAATGATGGTCATGAAGTCATAGTTGCTCAAAGGCTATCAAGGAAGACTTGGTAGAGCTTATCCAAGGATTTAAGGAATTTAAAAATTTTCCAGAACTTTGTGAAACATGTTATTGGTATTTTGAGGATAACTATGTTGTCAATAGACAGAGGTGGTGTCAAAAGATAAAACTGTAGCCATCAGAATTTAGCTTGATCTACTCAGTGCTAGAGGTATTTTCATATTGATTGATAGAGGGAGCTTAAATTTCTCCAGTGTGGTTGCTGGCCTTTTACTATGGAAGTATACCTGAAACTGTCCCATTCACATTCTCTCTCCTCAATCTCTACTTCTCATTCTTTCTCTAACTGGGACCCATTTATTTCCTATTATCTTCTAATTTCTAGGCTGATGAAGACATATACTATGTCCTTTTACTTTTTCTAAATGTGTTTTTAACTGATGAAATGTTGCTTTCTAATACAGTTATTGTGCAAAGGATGAATTTCACATTTCAAAATATGTGATAATGGGCATCCCACCCACCACCAAAATGTCATCTTGCTCCACTATAAGCCATTGAGTCCCATCCCTTTTTTTTACCCCATTTCCCTCCACCTTTAATATCCTTCAGCCTGTTGAGAGAGAGCTAAGATTGTTAATGTTTCAGTCTTTCTTTTTCCTTGTTTTGTTTCTTCTACATGTGAGTGAGGTCTTCTGGTATTTGTCTTTCTCCTTTTGGCATATTTCACATAGTATGATGATGTTTTCTGTTTTCAAGTTGTCAGAGGACCTGTCTTCTTGTAATACCTCTGTCTTAGTTTGTTCAGGGTATTCTAATGAGATCCTATAAGCTGGGCAGCTTTAAAAATAAACATTTATGTCTCATTATCCGGGACATTAGGATGTTCAGCATCAGAATATTGACAGATTTTGAGTCTAGTGAAGGTCAGCTTTTTGGTTCTTTGTACACACAGGTGGCAACCCCTGCAGGCAATCCACTTGTGTGTATCTGACCACCTAGAGGTAGGGAGATGCAGAAGTCAGCCTATAGCTTCCTTCCTTCCTTCCTTCCTTCCTTCCTTCCTTCCTTCCTTCCTTCCTTCCTTCCTCCTTCCCTTCTATCCTTCTTTTCTTCTATAAAATAGCTTATGTGGGTAGTGTTGGTAGAGAACTAGTAAATGTAACAGTAAAGTGAATAAAAATGACTTTTGGGAATTATGTAGTCAAATACAGCTAAACCTTTTTTTTTTTTTTTTTTTTTTTTTTTTTTTTTTTTTTTTTTTTATTTAAATTTTTAATTTAAGAAAGGATTAGTGAACAAAAGCATAAGGTAGGAGGGGTACAACTCCACACAATTCCCACCACCCAATCCCCATAACCCACCCTCTCCCATGATAGCCTTCCCATTCTCTAGCCCTCTGGGAGCATGGACCCAGGGTCGTTGAGGGTTGCAGAAGGTAGAGGGTCTGGCTTCTGTAATTGCTTCCCCGCTGAACATGGGCGTTGACTGGTCGGTCCATACTCCCAGTCTGCCTCTCTCTTTCCCTAGTAAGGTGTGTCTCTGGGGAAGCTGAGCTCCAGGACACATTGGTGGGGTCTTCAATCCAGGGAAGCCTAGCCAGCATCCTGGTGGCATCTGGAACCTGGTGATTGAAAAGAGAGTTAACATACAAAGCCAAACAATTTGTTGAGCAAACATGGATCCCAAGATTGGAATAGTGGAGAGGAAGTGTTGGGGAGGTACTCACTGCAAACTCTAGTGTAATCCTGCTTTCAGGTATATATTTTGCAGTAGTTTATGGATACGTGTGCGCATACGCTCTCTCTCACAGAAACTGGTGTATGTCTAGGTTATGGGACTTTGTTAGAAAGTGAACTACCTGAGATGAAATTAGAGTGTACTATAAAAGGAAAGGTCTCACCCGAGTAATGAAGCTGAAGGGTTGTCATTCCACACGTGAAGTCTCTGGATACAGTCTGAGGTGAAGCATGTTGAGATGGCAATCGTTGCTTTGGTTAGGTTGTGATCGGCGGATGCAATATTATTTGGTATGGATTGGGAGAAGCATACGGGAAAGTGAGCCCTATCCATGGGTGCCAGGACTGGGGGAAGTAGGGGCTCTATAGTGAAGATGTGAGGTTCCTGCTGTCTTAGGGTTCAAAAAGACAATCAATAGTTAATATTATCATCACATTATTTGTTAATTGGGTTAACTTTGAAAAGTCCCTTTGTTATGGTTTGCTGTACAGTACCCAGTATCTTGTATATAGCTGTGCTATTGGAAGCCTCCAATCTACTTGGTCTAGGCTTTTGAGAGAGTCCGCATATCAAATACGTAGCCTATCTATTAAAAAGATTCAGTTTGTCTCCTGAGAACCTTTGAGACATACAATTGATTTCCCCCTCTCATATTAATTAACTACTGATTTATATGTCTACATTTTGCTAGGAGTGTACATAAACACCATTCCCATCACCAAAGGACCGTGACCCATCCCTCCCGCCCATTCCCACCCCCCACTGGCCCAGAAAGCTACATGTCTACCCCTCACCACTGGGTTTTTTCTTTGGTGCCCTACTTACAATTTGATCAGGTCCTGCTTTTAGTTTCCCTTTCAGATCTTCTAAGTCAGCTTCTGTTGATGAGTGGGATCATCCCATACTCATCTTTAACTTTCTGACTCAGTTCACTTAACATAATTCCTTCTAGCTCTGTCCAAGATGGGTCAGAGAAGGTGGGTTCATTGTTCTTGATAGCTGCATAGTATTCCATTGTGTATATATACCACAGCTTTCTCAGCCATTCATCTGTTGTTGGGCACCTGGGTTGCTTCCAGGTTTTAGCTATTATGAATTGTGCTGCTATGAACATAGGAGTACACACCTCTTTTTGGTTGGGTGTTATGGAGTCCTTGGGGTATAACCCCAGGAGAGGAATTATTGGGTCATATGGAAGGTCCATGTCTAGCCTTCTGAGGGTTTTCCAGACTGCTCTCCACAGAGGCTGTACCAATTTACATTCCCACCAGCAATGTAAAAGGGTTCCTCTGTCCCCACATCCTCTCCAGCATTTGTTGCTGCTGTCCTTTTTGATGTATGCCATTCTTACAGGAGTGAGGTGGTATCTTAGTGTTGTCTTAATTTGCATTTCTCTGACAATCAGTGACCTAGAGCAGTTTTTCATATGTTTGTTAGCCTTTTGGATCTCCTCTGTGGTGAGTGTTTTGTTCATTTCCTCTGCCCATTTTTGGATGGGGTCATTTGCTTTTTTGGTGCTAAGTTTGCTGAGCTCTTTATATATTTTGGTGATTAGTTTCTTGTCTGATGTCTGGCATGTGAAGATCTTCTCCCATTCTGTGAGGGGTCTCTCTGTTTGTTTAATTGTTTCTTTGGATGTGCAGAAGCTTTTCAATTTGATGTAGTCCCATTGGTTTGTTTCTACTTTGGTCTTCCTTGCAATTGGGTTTGATTCATCAAAGATATCCTTGAGGTGTAGATGGGAAAGTGTTTTACCAATGTTTTCCTCTAAGTATTTGATTGTTTCTGGTCTGACATCTAGGTCTTTGATCCATTTGGAGTTGATTTTTGTTTCTGGTGAGATAAAGTGGTTCAATTTCATTCTTCTGCATGTTTCAACCCAGTTTTCCCAGCACCATTTATTGAAGAGAGCCTCCTTCTTCCATTTAATCCTTTGGGCCCCCTTATCAAAGATTAGATGCCCATAGGTGTTGGGATTTACTTCTGGGCTTTCAATTCTGTTCCACTGGTCTGTGTGCCTATTTTTGTTCCAGTACCATGCTGTTTTGATGATGATGGCTTTATAATATAGTTTAAGGTCTGGGAGTGTGATGCCTCCATTTCTGTTTCTTTTCCCCAAGATGGTTTTGGCAATTCTAGGTGTTTTCAGGTTCCAGATAAATGATTGTAGTGTTTGTTCTATTCTCTTAAAGAAGCTTGGTGGAACTTTGATGGGTATTGCATTAAATTTGTATATGGCTCTGGGGAGAATGTTCATTTTGATGATATTTATTCTTCCAATCCATGAGCATGGGATATCTTTCCATTTCTTGGTATCAGTTTCTATCTCCTTGAGTAGCGACTCATAGTTTTCAGCATACAAGTCTTTCACTTCTTTGGTCAACTTTATTCCTAGGTATTTGATTGATTTTGCTGAAACAGTGAATGGGAGTGATTTCTGGATGTCTTCTTCTTCAGATTTAGTGTTTGCATAAAGAAATGCCACTGATTTTGGTACATTGATTTTGTAGCCTGATACCTTGCTATATTGCCTAACAACTTCCAGTAATTTTCTACTGGATTCTTTAGGTCTTTCTATGTATACTATCATATCATCTGCAAATAGTGAGAGCTTGACTTCTTCCCTTCCAATCTGTATCCCTTTGATTTCTTTCTCTTGCCTGATTGCTATGGCAAGAACTTCCAATACTATGTTGAAGAGTAACGGTGACAGTGGGCAGCCCTGTCTAGTCCCTGATCTGAGGGGGAATGCTTTCAGCTTCTCTCCATTGAGTATGATGTTGGCTGTAGGTTTGCTATATATAGACTCCACTATCTTGAGGAATTTCCCATCTATTCCCATTTTTTGTAGAGTTTTGAGCATGAATGGGTGTTGGATTTTGTCAAAGGCTTTCTCTGCATCTATTGAGATAATCATGTGGTTTTTGGCTTTGCTTTTATTGATGTGATGAATGACATTGATTGATTTACGGATGTTGAACCAGCCTTGCATTCCTGGGATGAATCCCACTTGGTCATGATGAACAATCTTTTTGATGTGTTGCTGTATCCGGTTGGCCAAGATCTTGTTTAATATTTTGGCATCTATGTTCATCAGAGATATTGGTCTGTAGTTTTCCTTTTTTGTTCTGTCCCTATCAGCTTTTGGTATCAGGGTGATGTTGGCTTCATAAAAGGTGGAAGGGAGTATTCCTGTTTCTTCAATCTTATGGAATAGCTTAAGAAGTATGGGTATTAACTGTTTCCTGAAAGTTTTGTAGAATTCGTTTGTGAAGCCATCTGGTCCAGGACTTTTGTTGTTGGGGAGATTCTTAATAACGGTTTCAATTTCTTTGTCTGTGATTGGTGCATTTAGATTTTGTAGTTCTTCTTGGTTCAGTTTTGGAAGTGCATAGGTTTCTAGGAATTGTTCCATTTCTTCCAGATTCTCTAGCTTGGTGGCATATAGTTCTTTATAGAAGTTTCGCAGAATTCTCTGGATTTCTGTGGTGTCAGTTGTGATATCTCCTGTATCGTTGACAATTCTATTAATTTGAGTCTTCTCTCTTTTTTGTTTGGTGAGTCTGGCTAGGGGTTTGTCAATTTTGTTTAATCTTTCAAAGAACCAACATTTGGCTTCATTGATCTTTTGTATGGTTCTTTTATTTTCGATGTTGTTTATTTCTGCTCTAACGTTAGTGATTTCTGTCCTTCTGGTTGCTTTAGGGTTCCTTTGTTCCTCTTCCTCTAAGTCCTTGAGGTGTGTAGTAAGTTCGTTCATTTGGGCTTCTTCTTGGTGTTTAATATGTGATTGTATAGCTATAAGTTTCCCTCTCAGTACTGCTTTAGCTGTGTCCCAAATATTTTGATAGGTTGTGTCTTCATTTTCATTAGTTTCCAGGAACATTTGAATTTCCTGTTTGAGTGAGTGTCTGACCCAGTGGTTCTTAAGGAGCATGTTGTTTAGTTTCCAAATTCTATGTCTTTTAATAATTTTCTGTTTGTTGTTAAAAGTTAGTTTTACTCCACTGTGGTCTGAGAAGATACTTGGGATGATTTCAATGCTCTTGAATTTATTGATGCTGTCTTTGTGACCTAACATGTGGTCTATCCTTGAGTATGTGTTGTGTGGATTTGAAAAGAAGGTGTATTCCAGTTTTTTGGGGTGGAGGAGTCTGAAAATGTCCAAGAGGTCTAGTCTGTCAATCTCTTCATTCAATTCTCTTATATCTTTATTGGTTCTCTTCTTTGTTGATCTGTCTAAGTGTGAGAGTGGGGTATTGAAGTCTCCCACTATTATTGTATTACTATTGATGTATTTTTGAAATTCTTTCAATAGGTGTTTAATGTATTTAGATGGTCCCTCGTTGGGTGCATAGATGTTAATAATTGTTAAGTCTTCTTGGCTGATTGATCCTCTTATCATTATGTAATGTCCTTGCCTATCTTTTATTACTTTATTTAATTTAAAATCTATCGTGTCTGAGATGAGAATGGCTGTTCCTGCCCTTTTTTGTGGACCATTAGCCTGTATGATAGTTTTCCATCCTTTCACTTTAAGTCTGTGTTTATCTTGTTGTGACAGATGGGATTCTTGCAAGCAGCATATGGTTGGGTTATGTTTTCTGATCCATCCCCCCACCCTGTGCCTTTTGATGGGTGAATTTAAGCCATTGACATTTATTGATATTATGGATTTAATGTATTGTAGTGCCATTGTTCTAAAAAACAATTTGTTTGCTCTGATATATTACAAGTATTATAGTGATGTTCTTGTTTATAAGAGGTCTTTTAATACCTCTTTCAGGGCCGGCTTGGTGATAGTTGCCTCCTTTAACTGTTGTTTGTCTAAGAAGGTTTTGATCCCTCCATCTAGCTTGAATGAAAGTCTAGCAGGATATATAATCCTTGGTTGAAACCCTTTTTCATTCAGGGCTCGATAGATATCTTGCCACTCCCTTCTGGCTTTTAGAGTTTGAGTTGAAAAATCTGCAGAAAGTCTTATGGGTTTTCCCCTGTATGTGACTTTTTGTTTCTCTCTTGCAGCCTTTAGGATCCTTTCTTTATCCTTACTTCTTCTCATTGTGACTATGATGTGTCTTGGTGTTTTCAGGTCTGGGTTGATTCTGTTTGGTACTCTCTGGGCCTCTTGCACCTTGATATCCTTTCTGTTATTCAGGTCTGGGAAATTTTCTTGTATTATTTCCTCTAGGATGTTTGCTTCCCCTTCCTCTCTTTCTTCCTCTGGCAGGCCAATTATACGAATGTTACTTCTTTTGAGATCATCCCATATGTCTCTGTTGTTGTTTTCAGTGTCTCTCAATCTCTTTTTAAGCTCTTTCACCTCTTTCTTAGTTTTCTCTAACTCATCCTCTGTCTGACTAATTCTGTTTTCTGCTTCTGTTAGTCTGCTTTCCCTTGCCTCAGCTTCTTTCTTCATTACAGCTATTTCAGCTTTCAGTTCTCTAATTGTCTCAAGATAATCAGTATTTTCCTTGGGGGTCTCAACTGTTGTTTCCCTAATACTGCCATTTCTTTCCTCCAATGTTGTTTTCATTTCTGTGATTAATAAGTTTATTATTGCTTGCATACTTTTCTTATCTATGGTTACTTCTGACTGATTTGTGGTTTCTTCTGGGCTCTTGTCTTCATTCATTGGGGTAGCAGTTTTATTTGTTTTTAATCTACCCATTTTTTTTTAATTTATGTGTTTCTCTCTTTTTTTTTTTTTTTTAATGTTCTGTTGTTCCTCAGTTGTTGTGTTTTGAGCACAAGTAACACTGTACTAAATACCTTTATGACAATTGCACTCACCAACCTCCGGAATAACCGTAGCAACTTTGCCGACGATGCTATCAGAGCAGTCGCTGTTAGCGACTTCTCAGGCCGTCGCCATATTACCTCCCCACAGCTAAACCTTTTAAGAATGAAGTGTAGAGTATGGCATATTCCTTTGAAACCTTTTCTCTACTCTAAATGAAATGTAGTTATCTTTTTTTTTCTTCTCCTAATTCTTAGATACAACTCTTAAGTCTTGTGTCTTGTGGGGTGTATAAAACAAGCGATGAGAGTAGAGGAATCCTCTGGAGAGGACAGTTTTTTTCCCCCTAATCAAGTACATCAACTCAAGTCTTTATGCGCCTAGATTTTATAGCCACAACATGATGTCATTTTTCACAAAAGGAAAATCTGAGCATTTTTTATTGAAAATTTTATATCAATTTCTGTGAACAATCTATTTTAGTGACTGCAGGATCTGCTTTTGGCACAAAAGTTTTGCTGTGCTGTTCGATCCAAATCAAGCCATATTCTTCCTCCCGCTGTCTGCTGCTGTGGTTCCTGAGAAGCTGCTGCTGTCATCTGCTTTTTGCTGGTATAAGTGCTTGCCCCTCAGGACAGGCAACGGAGGGGGGCCTACATATTTAGCAATCAGAGATTCTCACAGAAAGCCAAAGAATGTAAGTATTATTTGTTACCTGATTGAATTGCTGAGGACAATGCTGCTTGATCTTAAACTTCCAGGACCAAGAAAAAAATAATAATGGAAATAGTGGAGTGTAGACAGTGAAAGGATGAGCATTAAATTCATAACTCTTGATTGAAGAAGGCAACAGGTACCTCAAATGTAATGTTTTCCATTGACTTATAACTTAAAACAGGTAGCAAAAGATAACTACAATATTTATTGTGTCAGAAAAAGGAGTTTTCTTTCTAATATAGCAAAACTAAAACGTATGAAGTTATTTTTTTCAATAGAGAAAATTAAACTTCCATATGTATTCTGGTGAGAGAGTCTACATAAGAAGATGACATCTGCTCAAGAAACATATCAAGCACATCTCAGTCAGTGTCTATACATTGATCTTAGAGAAGAATGCCAGAGATCCGTCCTATTGTGGGGTATGCAGGTGCAGGACTGCTTTATCTATATGTTTCATCTGTCT
The DNA here is from genome assembly GCF_950295315.1 of Erinaceus europaeus. NCBI lineage: Eukaryota > Metazoa > Chordata > Mammalia > Eulipotyphla > Erinaceidae > Erinaceus > Erinaceus europaeus. Next base: position 93,989,854 of record NC_080163.1, read on the forward strand.
TGGGTTTATAGTGCTTCTAGAACTGGCAAAAGTTTCATGTGTTGTTGGGAATTATATGGGGGAATGCCTACCCCCTTCCATCACCACTATCATCCTATTATCTGAGGTTTTTAATTCAGTGATGAATTTACAGTTCTTATGTGTTTTTTTTCCAATGTCACAAAACAATTCCTCAATTATCAGTAGGCACTGACTGGGTGTCCTATGGACTAAACTCAGTTCTGCTATCACTTACCTTCAGATAGCATTGAATCCTTCAGGTGAAAGATCAGTCCATAAACCTGTACGCTAGTCATAAGTCTGGGTTGCCACATGTGTGCACTTAACCAGTGGGTTATAAACCAGAAATTCCTATAAACTCTTCTTTAGGCTTGATTGCTTTTCTTGACTGGCTCACTCAATGGAACACATAAGTTTAAATGGTGAGGATAAAAATATCAGTGTTTGTACTGGATAGAAACAATATTCTTAGGAAAATACGGTGGAGGGTGTAGGAAGAAAGGGTGACTTGAATGTGTTCATTTCCACTGAGAGTTTCTAAAAGGAATTAGGCTCTGGATGATTTTGATTATGCAGATGTGTTAGGAAGTCTGCATAGTTTTTTTTTTTTTGTAATTGAGATTTGGATCTAGAACATTCCCCCCTTTTTATGAGAGAAAGAGATCAGTCGGAATATTGCTTCACTAATATTACTTCACTCTGGCAAGTGTGGTACCAGGATTTGAGTCTAGGCTCTTATGCTGGTCTTATACCACATCACTGTGCTATTCCCCTGGACCTGGAAGAGTCTTTGTTGTTAGGAACTCTTCTGCACTATATAGGATATTTATTAGTATTACTCTTATCTATTCATAAGGTTCCATTCAGCTTGGTATTCCTAGTTGAGACAACAAAAATGATTTCCAGCAATGAAATACACTTTAAGAATATGCATTCTTTTTTTCCCTTTTTAAAATTTTTTATTATTTATTTATTTTTATTTATTTAAGAAAGGATAAATTAACAAAACCATAGGGTAGGAGGGGTACAACTCCACACAATTCCCACCACCCAATCTCCATATCCCACGCCCTCCCCTGATAGCTTTCCCACTCTCTATCTCTCTGGGAGCATGGACCCAGGGTCATTGTGGGTTGTAGAAGGTGGAAGGTCTGACTTCTGTAATTGCTTCCCCACTGAACATGGGCATTGACTGGTCAGTCCATACTCCCAGTCTGCCTCTCTCTTTCCTTAGTAGGGTGGGTCTCTGGGGAAGCAGAGCTCCAGGACACATTGGTGGGGTCTTCAGTCCAGGGAAGCCTGGCCGGCATCCTGATGACATCTGGAACCTGGTGACTGAAAAGAGAGTTAATATACAAAGCCAAACAAATTGTTGAGCAATCATGGACCGAAAGCTTGGAATAGTGGAGAGGAAGTGTTAGGGGGATACTCACTGCAAACTCTAGTGTACTTCTGCTTTCAGGTATATATTTTGCAGTATTTTATGGATATGTGTGAACATAAGCTCTCTCTCACAGAAACTGGTGTATATCTAGTTTTTGGGACTTTGTTAGAAAGTGAACCACCTGGGATGGAATTAGAGTATACTATGAAAGGAAAGGTCTCACCCGAGTAATGAAGCTGAAGGGTTGTCATTCCACACGTGAAGTCTCTGGACACAGTCTGAGGTGAAGCATGTTGAGGTGGCAATCCTTGTGTTGATTAGGTTGCGATCTGCAGATGCAATATTATTTGATATGGATTGGGAGAGGCATATCCAAGGGTTCAGGACTGGGGGAAGTAGAGGTTCTATAATGGAGATGTGAGGTTCCTGCTGTCTTAGGGTTCAAAAAGACAATCGATAGTTAATATTATAATCACATTATTTGGTAATTGGGTTAACTTTGAAAAGTCCTTTTGTTAGGGTTTGCTGTACAGTACCCAGTATTTTGTATATAGCTGTGCTATTGGTTGTTTCTGATCTACTTGGCCTAGGCTTTTGAGAGAGTCCGCATATCAAATATACAGCCTATATATTAAAAAGACTCAGTCTGTGTTTTAAAAAACTTTGAGACATACAATTAATTTTCCCCCTCTCATATTAATTAACTAGTGATTTATATGACTACATTTTACTAGGAGTGTACATAAACACCATTCCCACCACCAAAAGACTATGACCCATCCCTCCCACCCACTCCCACCCCCACTGGAATATGCATTCTTTACTACCTTAATATTTCCTTGACTATAATTTAGAAAGCTAAAGCATCAAACGTATGGCATATGTGAATAATAACTTGAAGAAGGCACAACATAAAGTTTTGCAAGAATACAAGCAAAGCTGAAAGCTGTAGGTGAATGAAATTTGGAGGATTGTCTTTTAAGTATTTTACTTACATTTTGTTTTTTAATTAAGTTTCAGGAAAGAACATTGACATTCAAGGCCTTGTAGATCTAGACTGCTACTGAATATATTCTGATAGCAGCTTTCTATTTTATCTAAAATATTGCCTTTCATTTTTCTTTATACATCCTATTTCCCAAGCACTTAATCAGATTTATTGCTCACCTTTGGACTGTCTCCAAAGCTGGCTTGTCCACATAAAGTCTCAGCATGTTGATAAAGAAAAGAAAAGGTTGAAGAAGACTGAGGCTATCAGAGGAATTACTAAATTAGAATTAGATACTAGAGATTTTTATTACTAAGTGCTAGAGAGAAGTAAGGGGTTTATAAGAGAAAAGGATAAAACACTGACTAAAGGCCTTTCTTGTAATCTCATCTCGAATTTTCATAAGGTATGGTAATGAAACATTGTGACTTAAATGTGTTAAGAAATAATCTATGATATTCTCTAAAGATGATAACAAGTAGATAAAGATCACTCTACTGGCATATTTATTTTCTCAAGTTTACTGTTAAACATAATTTTATTTAGGTCTTAGAGTGAAGGAATTGTATACGTCTTTCAATTACAAGGAAATAGAGACTCACAATAGATATATATTCCTTATGCCCCCAAACTTTATTCAGCTGTCCTATTTACTGTTTACTATAGCAGTATTTTGTACCATCACACCCACGGAGCCTCCACTTCTTAAATAATTTGGATGATTTATGGGTTTATGTATGGGGAGTCCAGTGTTATATAAAACTTACCCCTTCTCTCTAAGTTAGTTAGGATTTGTGCTTTGAATTAATTCAGCAACTTTTATGGCAAAATTTTTTGCTCTATAATGAGTTCCCAGGTGACATGAAAACCTCATCTTTCAGGTAAGGTGAAAATTATGTCTTCACCTGGGAACTAATGTTAATAATAGGATTCAATCCATGGTTACATCAGGGTAACTGTTCAAGTCCCAGTGGCGCATGTTAAAGTGAGACTGGACTCAGACTGTTTGCTTTTTTCAGCTGAAAATGGAAAAGTGATTTTGGTATTTTTATGATCCACTGTGTACTGTCACCTGTCATCCTAGAGCAGTTTTCTTGGCTAGGGACTTTGCTTGTTTAGCATTTTCCATTATCTTGACTTAATCTAAGCCTTCAGTGCTTAAAACCTGCTGCAGTGGCCAAACAGGTGTGCTGAAGCAATACTACTTCAGCACTTTCCAAACCATCAAATATCCAGAGACACAACATGAACCACTTCCCCCTCCACCCATTTTGTTTTGCTTTCGTCTTTAAGCAGAGATTAGCTGAGATCATTTGTCTACCAGATGTGTCTTCAACAATTTATTTTAAGGTATTTCTATTATTTTTTCTTGACATTATTACTGATGTTTGCTGTGTAGGTATTTTTTAGAAGTGATGCTTAGAAAGCATCTGCTTAAATTAGCTAGTCTGGTTCAAGAGGTGAGTCTAAGGTTCATTAACTCAGCACTCCCATCAGCCAATAATGGGCACCCTAGAGTAACTATGCAGGAAATGAATACAATGCTTCCTGCTTGTTGCCTTTCTAGAGAAGTGTTTTAAAAATCAAGCCAGGAGAGACTGTTTAAAAGGCATCCCTGTTTACCTACTATTTGCATAATTCAAGGTTTTCTTTTTTTAAAAAAATAAATGTTTTGGGGATTGAGAAAATAAAGTTATTATGTATCCTACATATATTACTCACCAATACATTTAAAGAGAAAGCTTAACTGTAAAACAAAATGACTCATTTCACTGAGGAATAGGCTGACATTTTAGTGACTTGTCATAAATAGTGCAGTTGGACTAAGTAAACTGAGTTTAATGATGAGTTTTACAATGTAGTTTGTTCCTTTTTCTTCTTGGGCTCAATGACCTTTTTATCGGAAATCTACATCTCTCTTTTATATTCTTCTGAAATTTTAGCTCACTAACAAGAGCAAAGAGACAAGAGGGGATAAAAGAGAGGGAGGGAGGGAGGGGGGGGGAGAGAGAGAGAGAGAGAGAGAGAGAGAGAGAGAATGCTTTCACTAAGTGGAAAAGAAACTACCATAAAGTCCAGAAGATAGTTACTTCTCTTAAGAGGGGAATTAGAATTTTTTAATTTTGGGATTGAGGGGATAATTAGAAATCAACCAGTGTAATGGGGGTGGGTGGGTTCTGATTCTGCCTCACCTTCCATTGCTCTACAGAAAATGAAATCACCACCCACCCACACTGTTTTCTTTCTGCATTAGTAGTATGTGTCTTTCACCTCCTCCTCCTGATGCTACTCTCCTCCCCTCACCCCTGCCCCAAATACTGTTGGTTATTTTCAACTGATAAATTTTAAATTGATATCCTTTCTCTGGATTGGAAATACTCTCATTTTAGCCCTCATCAAACCAGCTTATATGATTAATTGTCTACACCTGAGGTAAAGGGGTCTTTGTATAGCTAATTACTAATTGACATGAAAGAGTCAAAAAGACTTCTTTAGTGAACCTGGAACAAGTAGCACATATGATTTTTTAACATTTAAAAGGTATTATACTGAACTGGCATATCTTATATGGGATATGTATTTATAGATTCATACACAAATAACATGAATTAAACATGGAAAGTCTCAAAAATACACTGTTCATGGGACATCCAATTACTGATACACTTTCTATTTCCCAGGTATTTTCTGGAAACAGAATTTTATTAACAATATTTTATAATGCAATGAACAGAAATCTTAGGATTTTTCTTGTAGAATAATGTGAATCTTTTCTAGATCTTGTAGGTGTTTATCATCAGGTCATCTGAATACTGCTATAATTCTTCTTACAGTTTAGAATAGAGGATATAATCCTGGAATATAGGAAATCTGGCTTTCAACTTAGGCAAAACTGTAAATAACAAGTTTTTGGATTTCTGTTGAGTGCTAAACTGGACTACAGTTGTAGCTGGTTACATCAAAGTTGATAAAATAGTACTACCAATTAACAATTAATCAATTGTTTATTTTTTTATCAGTGCATTATAGTAAGACCTATATGTGCATTGTTTCATTGTATACTTAAAGCCACTCACGAGTAAGTGCTATTAACTGAATTCCTGTTTTAAAGACCAGGAACAGTTTTGATAAGTGTTTTTGGTCTAGAAGTCAGAGAGCAATTTGACCCCTAGGTTTTTATATTTTGAAATCTGACTCTACACTATATGACATATGATGTTTAGGATGATAGGAAAATAAATGATGGATCACTTCAACATTTTCCATGGTATTTCTAAATTGTTTTCTGTACTATAATGTCTACTGAAAATAACTATTTTAAGAATAATAGACAAAATATAAACTCAGGTGACTAGTTAAAAGATTTTTTTTTCCATAGAGAAAGATGAACTTTTCTGTTAACACATATGGAGAATGGCATGCTGGTCATTTCAGCTAGGAGATGTGACAAATACTGTGGACAAGTTATCACTTGATATGCTTGTGAGACAAAATGGAACATTTTGGATTTTAATAAAACCTACCCTTATATAGAGTTCTTTTCAGTAATCAATAAAGAGAATAGCAAAATAGGAAGCTCTGTTTTAAGACTTTCATAAAGGAAACTTATTGAATATGGCTGCAATACCTATATGAGACTTACATTTTAACCCAAACTTAAAACATGAAAAAGCACTCATTGCAGTATCTTGTTTATATGTGCAGTAATAGGCACATACAGTATAGGATGGAGAAACACATCATGTTTCTTACTTTGTGAATCAGTGACTTCTTTCTGCGGAGAGAATACAGAGATTCATGAGAACTTAACCAAGGCTATGGGATCTCAGTATTATTGACATTTGAAGTTGGTCTCTCTCTCTCTCTCTCTCTCTCTCTCTCTCTTTCTCTCTCTCTCTCTCTGTGTGTGTGTGTGTGTGTGTGTGTGTGTGTCCGGGGTGGGGGGCAAATCTTGTGCGTTATAGAGCATTTAGCAGCATCCTTGGCAACCACCAATTTTCCATTCCCTCCACTCAAACTCGTAACAACTGCAGATATCTCCAGGCATTGAAATCCAATGATTTACTTATTTGTAGATAGAATATACAAATCCATTGCAAGTACATAATAGCTTCTGCCTGTGAATTCATTTTTTAAATTTTATTTTTTTATAAAATAAAAATATCGACAAGACCATAGCATAAGAGGGGTACAGTTCCATACAGTTGCCACCACCAGAATTCCATAGCCCATCTCCTCCATTGGAAGCCTTCCTATTCTTTATCCCTTTGGGAGTATGGACCCAGGATTATCGTAGGGTGCAGAAGGTGGATGGAAGATCTGGCTTGTGTAATTGCTTCTTTGCTGGACATGGGCACATTTTTAGCATCCTGAAACAGAATGCTTCAAAAGCAACTGAATTGCTTATGTGAGAGGACTGTTTGCAAGAGATTTTTCACTTATAAGGGAACAACAGCTATACATCATAAATATTCTCAATGGCACAAAGACATTGATGAGTTGGTTACTTTGGCATAAATTTGTCTCTGAGTGTATGGATTTAAGCAGAGATTTATTTTGGTTATACAAATTTGTACCTGAAGGCCATGATACAGGTGCATATCTAAAGTTAATTTACATGTCTTAAAGTTCTACTAATCTAATATCACTATACTTAAAATAAGATATCAGTCAAACCAATTATTGCTTTCTAGATGCCAGCTTGAACTCTTATAAAAATATTGAGTAAACTCAAATTGAAAGTCTATTTGCTGTTGGCTTCAAAATTTTTATATTTCACTTATATAAACTGTAGCACTATCTATGTGAATTATTTAATGAAGTACTCATTAGTTAATTTTGGTATAAACATGATAGCCATTTTAGATTCACTGAGGTTTAGCATGTGATATGTATTTTAGTGTTTTACTCGCTAATTTGCCTTCTGAGAAGCCATTTCATTTTTAGATTGCCTTACAGATTACTTTGGAAGAAGGGAAGTTAATTGTGCTAACATGAAATCCATTAGAATAAAAAACTTTCTACAGTAGAAAGTTTTTCAGCAGTATGAAAAAAGGTAACACAGGACATGCATCATTATTTATCTCTCACAGTAGTTTCCATAAAAAATATGTTAGAATTTCTGGAGCATGGAGAATTTTGTTTAGAGTACTGAAACCATATTGTAGGATATTATAATGATGGATATATGTCACTGAATATTTATTCAATCCCATAGAATGTACAACATCAAAATTGAACTGTAATTTACACTATAGAATTAGCATAGTAATGGTGCATCAATATAGGTTCACCACTTGTGACAGCTGTTCCATACCAATATTGGGTGAGGAGGGGAAGACAATACATGCATGGAAAGAGGAGTTCCGTAGGAAATATGTACCTTCCATTCAGATTTGTTGCAACATAAGTGACTAACCAATAAAATCTATCTAATAAAGTTGTGTGTGTGTGTGTGTGTGTGTGTGTGTGTGTGTGTGTTTAAATTTGGATCGTTTTGTCAGTTTCAACAGTATATGTATCTCATCCTATTCTGCTATCATTTCAGACTCTAAAGTCCTGTTTGTGATAATCTGTTTTATCTCTAATCTTTATTGTCCATAAGACAAACGCTGTATTCTCTATTTAAGAGGATATAATATTTAGGACATCAATGCAGTCTTTTCAGGCAATACTAACTTTACTAATGAAGGTCTGTTCAATTAAATCATACATGACATTTTTGGTTTTGACTATTCAAGTTACACATTTCAATCTAGTATTTTAAATCTTATTATTAAATCTGAGTACTTAGTAACTTGAATGCTCATTTGTGCTTTTCAGTTTAACTTTGATAGAAGGTGAATTTCCTCAGGTTGCAAATTCTTACTAAGAGTTGTGTGGGAGATACTTTGATTTTTACAATATCTTCACTGATTTGGTCAATCTGTTTTTTATTCTCAGTCTTTATGACCATTAATATAACAATAAATTACCAGATATTATGGACTCTGTTTTAGGACTTTAAATGTAAAGTCAGCCCTCAAACCTAGACAATCTCATTAATATATGTCTGCCTGCCACACTCCCCATGTTAAGTATTTCATTTTTAGCATTTGGGCTTCATGTTTGTGTGATATCATTGCTATCACAGCAGACTCTTTATTGTCCTAATTTCAGATAGAAAGAGAGAGGGAGAGTTGCAGAGAGGAAGAAATACCAGATCACTGCCACACCATTCATGAAACTATTATGTGTGGAGCTCCCACAGCACAATTTTATTACAAGTTTATTTTAACATTTCATTTTACTTTTAAAAATATTTATGAGAGCTAGAGAGAGAAAGAGAGAGACAGAGACCAGTGAACTACTCAGGTTCATGATAGTTCTGGAGATTGAACCTGGGATCTTGGAAACTCAGACGTGGATATCTTGTGCATAACCATTATGTTATCTCCTGGTCCATATTTTATTTTGAACAGGGATATATTCTTGAAATTAAATTCATCACTGTTGTCCCTCAATGTAAATCTTTTTTAAAAAATTTTTTGTTTATGACTTTAGGTTGAAACCTCTGTAATTTGGAATCTATTGATTGTCTTTGAGGGTTTTTGTTCCTGCCTGTCTACTTCCTATACTATCTGAAATAACCTGAGTCTTGCCTGACCAACACATACATTTAAGTGCCTCTCAAACAAAACGTCAACAGAAACCATTCCTTTGCAGACTTTGTTCTAATTCAGGCACTTTCCATTGCAACAGTCATTTAATTAACCTCCTTACTTATATTCTTTCCCTAACTAAACTAATACTATACACTGTTGACAGATGTTTCTCTAAACACCTGCTTCCATGTTATCACCATGCTTCTAAGCCTTCAATAGTTTCCTATTACATAGAAGATGAAAGACAAATCTGTTAGTCTAGCGTACAAAAGATTATCGTATTCTGTCATTCACTTCTTTTCCACACACACTTCTCAGAATATTGAACAGAACTGATACTTTCATTCCCACTAGGAGAATTTTTTTTTTTTTTTGGTCCTTGCCAGTGCTTAGTGGGTCCAGTGCATTTTTAGCTAGAGAAGACAGTGACAGAGAGGCAGTGGGTGAGAGAAAGGGGAAGACACCACAACATTGAAGCTTCCCCTAATGAAGTGGGTGTCTTGGCTCAAACCTGTGTTATGTTCTTGGCAAAACAGAAGTGACTTTGGTGACTCAGCTATCTTGTCAGACCTAGGCAAAAAAAAATCTTATTTATAAAATACATCTTGCACCTTTTTTTTGGAAAAAATATTTATTTATTTATTTCCTTTTGTTGCCCTTGTTATTTTATTGTTGTAGTTATTGATGTTGTTGATGTTGTTGGATAGGACAGAAAGAAATGGAGAGGGGAGGGGAAGACAGAGAGGGGGACAGAAAGATAAACACCTGCAGACCTGCTTCACCACTTGTGAAGCGTATCCCTGCAGGTGGGGAGCCAAGCCAGGGCTGGAACTGTAATCCTTCCTCCAGTCCTTGTGCTTTGTGCCACCTGCGCTTAACTGCTGCTCTTCTGCCCAACTCCCATCTTGCTTCTTTTTAATTTAATCTTCAGCCATTTATTTATTGATGTTAGAATTTTATTTGTCATTTCACACTTGGTTATTTATCGACCAGTTCGGCCTTACATGAACTGATATGTGCATTATACTCTCTTATACCGTTGTATGCTGCTCATTGTACGTAGCTTAGCACATTGCTTTTACTTTTCTTTGGAATACCTAGAAAGTTTTACAGTTTGTTTTATAACATTATATATATTTTTTACTTACTACAAAATCATGGTAATTCTTCTGTACTCAAAAAACATATTTCCAAATTTCATTGATGTGTTTACTGAGATATAATTAGTATCTAACATTTAAGTTTAAAGTGTACAGTGTGATAATATGACAAAATGCATATATAAAATGATCACCAGTAAAGGTTACTCAATGCTTTCACCTTTTCGCATAATTATCTTATTTAATTTCCATCTCACTCTCTTTCTCTCTGTGTGTGTGTGTATAAAAACATTCAAGACTTAATACAGTATTCTTTTTTTTATGAAATAGCCTTTTTCCCTGTAGAATTTGACAAGCCATGTTCTACATAGACATAGGTTAAATTGTCCCTTGCTCTGTGAGTTTAAATCTTAGCCCTACATTTTTGTTGTTGTTGATGTGATTATAGAATTCTCTCATCTGACATAGTCAGGTTTACTTGCTGATTGATTAGAATATTCACTTAAAGAAATAAGTCAGAAACAGAAGGATGAATATGGGATGATCTCACTCTCAGGCAGAAGTTGAAAAACAAGACCAGAAGAGAAAACACAAGTAGAACCTGAACTGGAGCTAGTGTATTGCACCAAAGAAAAAGACTCTGGGGTGGTTTGGAGGGAGAGTACAGGTCCTGGAAAAGGATGACAGAGGACCTAGTGGGGGTTTTATTGTTACGTGGAAAACTGAGAAATGTTATGCATGTACGAACTATTGTATGTACTGCTAAATATAAGACATTAATTTCCCAATAAAGAAGTAAAAAAATTCACTTCAAGTGGTGAATCATAAATGATTGGTTAGTGTTATGCAATTCTTCAACTGTTTCTGTTAATTTAGAACATACAAATCAAATGCTTTGGTGAATCTTTTAAAAATTATTTTATTTATAAAAATGAAACATTGACTAAACCATAGGATAAGAGGGGTACAACTTCAAATAATTCCCAACACCAGAACTCTGTATCCCATCCCCTCCCCTGACTGCTTTCCTATTCTTTAACCCTCTAGGAGTATGGATCCAAGGTCATTGTGGGATGCAGAAGGTTGAGGGTCTGGCTTCTGTAATTGCTTCCACACTGAACATGGGTGTTGACAGGTCAATCCATACTCCCATCCTGTCTCTGTCTTTCCCTAGTGGGGAAGGGCTCTGGGGAAGCGAGCTCTAGGACACATTTTAGGGTTGTCTGTCCAGGGAAATCTGGTCTGCATCATGCTAGCATCTTGGTGGTTGAAAAGAGAGTTAACATACAAAGCCAAGGGAGGCAGGCGGTAGCACAGCAGGTTAAGCACACATGGGACAAAGCACATCCTGTGGCATAAGGATCTCGGTTCCAGACCCCGGCTTCCCACCTGCAGGGTAATTGCTTCAGAAGCAGTGAAGCAGGTCTGCAGGTGTCTGTCTTTCTCTCCCCCTCTCTGTCTTCCCCACCCCTCTCCATTTCTATGTGTCCTATCCAATAACAATGACATCAATAACAACAATAATAAGTACAACAAGGGCAACAAAAGGGAATAAATAAATAAATATTTAAAAAAACATATGAGGCCAAACAAACTGTTGATCAATCATGGACCTAAAGGCTGGAATAGTGCAGATGAAGAGTTGAGGTAGTCTCCATTTTATAGATAGCTAGTAGGCATATTTTAGTTATATTCCAAAGGTCCTGTGGCTATACTAGGGTTTTTTTGTTTGTTTGTTTGTTTTTTTGCCTGAGCCTGAAATCTGATATGCAGGTGGATCCTAGTTATTGTCTGGGGAGATGATGTCATGGCTGGAAAAAGGGCTAGAAAGCTGGATCAGGGAAGAGAGTAGCTCCCAAATATGGGAAAGGTGTATAAATATTGTTGATTGTAAACCCCACTGATTTGGTGTGATCTGGGGCCTATATTCAGCTTAGGATCCTATGTGACCTCTGCATCCCTGTAGATCTGAGCTCACATTCTGTGGTCATAAGTAGGAATGCTCCAAGCTGTCCCAATATCAGGAATCATCTTCCTCATGTGTAGCATAAAGTATATTGTCCAGCCTCCCTTTGGAGGATGAAACATTCTATACCATTGTTGATCCAAGTTGAGGGAAAGCTCCTATTTGGGCCCACAAAGGGATCTGTTGTGTTGTTCCTGATAGAAATGACTGGTAACAATGGAGAGAGGGATTTATTCGAGGTCTAGGCCCATCATGTTTGTTTGGGAATCTCAGGACTCCCAGAATAGGGCCCCAGTTGATGGGGTGACCTGATAATGACTAAAGAGTAATCCTTAAAGTATGCCAGTCTCTTGCCCATATTCAGATTTTGCAGTCCTTGCTTTGATGAGGTTAGCTTTGGAGTGAGTGAGAGAACTGTAACAAAAAGTAGGTGAGGAGGGTATTATCTAAGCCTAAGTAGACACTATTTCATTATGAACTTGATACTGACTCACTACATACTATTGTGTATTTTTGCTTTCAGGTATATATTTTGCCCTAGTTTATGGATACATGTGAACATAAGCTCTATCTTATGGGACCTGGTCTATATCTAGGTTTTGGGATTTTATTAGGAATGTACCTGCTGGAATGGAATTAGAGAATATTATGAAAGGAAAGGTCTCACCTGAGTAATGAGGGTGAAGGGTTGGCATTACATGCATGACGTCTCTGAAGTGACGCATGCTGAACTGGTACTCGCTGTGTTGATTAGGTTGAGATCGGCGAATGCAGTATCATTTGGTATAGATTGAGAGAAGCATGCAGGTGCGCCCACCATAGAGGTTCCAGGATTGGGGGAAATCTAGGCTCTATAGAGGAAGCAGGAGGTTCCTGCTGTCTTAGGGTTTCAGAGGGCAATAGATATTTATTGCTATAATCGCTATAATCACATTATTTGGCAATTGGGTTAACTTTGAAATATCCCTTTGTTAGGATTTGATGTTTCATACACAACATCACCATAATTTATGTCCTTTGACATTATTTCTATATAGGCGTGCCACCAGTTGCTTTTGTTCTCCTTGGTATAATCTTTTAAGAGTCAACGTATCAAAGACTCAGCCTATGTATTAAAAAGACTCAGTCTGAGATATAAAAAATTTGAGACATTCAATCAATTTTCCCCCCTCTCATATCAATTAAATTGTGATTTATATGACTACAAATTGATAGGAGTGTACATAAACACCATTCCTACCACCAAAGGACTGTATCCATACCATCCCCCTTTCCTTCTCACCCCACCCAACTCCACCCCATGAAGCTGAACATCCACTGTCACCCTCAACCCAAGGTTTTTACTTTGGTGCCCTACTCCAAATTCAGTCAGATCCTGCTTAGAGTTTCCCTTTCCGTTCTACTTTCTCAACTTCTATTTATGAGTGGGATCTTCCCATACTTATTTTTAGCTTTATGACTTAGTTCACTTAACATAATTCCTTCTAGCTCCATCCAAGATGGGTCAGAGAAGGTGGGTTCATTGTTCTTAATAGCTGCGTAGTATTACATTGTGTATATATACCACAGCTTTCTCAGCCACTCATCTGTTGTTGATTACGAATTGTGCAGATATTAACATAGGTGTACACATTTCTTTTTGGTTAGGTGTTATGGAGTCCTTGGGGTATATCCCTAGAAGAGGAATTACTGGGTCATATGGAAGGTCTATGTGTAGCCTTGTGAGAGTTCTCCAGACTGCTCTCCACAGAGGCTGGACCAGTTTACATTCCCACCAGCAGTGCAGAAGGGTTCCTCTCTTCCCACAGCCTCTCCAGCATTTGTTACTGCTGTCTTTTTTGATGTATGCCACTCTCACAAGGGCGAGGGGGTATCTCAATGTTGTCTTTATTTGCATTTCTCTGACAATCAGAGACCTGGAGCAATTTTTCATGTGTTTGTTAGCCTTTTGGATCTTTTCTGTAGTGAATGTTCTGTTCATATCCTCTGCCCATTTTTGTATGGGGTATCTACTTTTTTGTTGCTAAGTTTGCTCAGATCTTTGTATATTTTGGTTATTAGTCTCTTGTCTGATGTATGGCATGTGAAGATCTTCTCCCATTCTGTGAGGTATCTCCTTGTTTGTGTGGTAGTTTCTTTGGTTACGCAGAAGCTTTTCAATTTGATGTAGTCGCATTGGTTTGTTTCTTTGTTTGGTTAGTCTGCTTTGATGAATCTTGCCATGTTTTCCCAAGACTTTTTCTTTATCTGATTGTTGAGGTCACTGGTTGCTGAAATCTTACTCCTGTGTTGTCCTCCATGATATGAAAGTGGAGGGAAAATTTTAAACTCTTTCGAAGCAGGTGTTGTATAAAAATCTTTCTTTTTCTAAGACTTTTCTTCCAACTTTTGCATTGATTTGTTCTGAAATATGGCCCTAGTATTTGTAGTTACTCATACTTAAACAAATTACTTACCAACGTACTTTGTTTTCTAGGAAGCAATTTTCTTTTCACATCTCTATTTTCTTAGTTCACACAATATTTCATTAATACATGGCTATTATTGTATAACTTATAATAATATAATGACAAATATTAAAATGTAAAAAATTAAAATAACTCAAGATCAAACAAGTTTTGAAATAAATTAAACTGCTAACAGCCATTCAATCCAATAGATGGAACCACAGGTACACAGGAATATGAAAACTAATCTTCTAGCCACAAAATTCAATATGCTATGGACAGAAATAGGTACACTTCAAGAAAAAAATGGAGTATAGATTGACCCATTTCATTTGATGAGATAAAGGTTACTTAAGTGTTCATTGTGCTGATCTATGGTATTGGCTTATCCTCTAAAACCTTTCGGGTACCATAAGCTCAACTCCCATCAGTGAATCCTAGAGTAATGCTTTAAGTTTCATATTGCATAAGATTTTAATATATATTTGGTTATCCTTATGATGAATATTCCTAATTCTAATCCTGTGTACAATATGTTTGCTTCCAGAGGAAGCTTGTCTTATGTATAAATAATCTTACTAGGGGAGCTAAAATACTTTAGTGCCAGTTTGCCTTTTTGCAAGTATACAGAACTGTCTTTAGGAAAATATATTCTGTGGATGTATTATAAGAACAAGAGAAGATTATATTCCAATATTCAGCTTGCTTCTTCAGGGGAAAATAAATCTGCTTTCTTACTCAGAAGTTCCATTCCATTTTCCCCTAGTCGTTCAATAGAGCAATTAGTTATGCCCACAAAACAAAGTTTACAGTCATATTACAACTTAGATTTTTATTTGTCTGTAAAAAATAGTTATAATCTTTGAGGAATTTTAAAAGGCCCTTATGAATTTATTCCTTCCATGCTCATGATTTTAAATATACTATTGATGATAGTTCTGTGTACATTAGTTAATAACATTAAATGTGACAGGCATTTTATATTTATTTATTTATTTATTGCATAGAAACAGAGAAATATAAAGGGGGGAGGAAATAGGATGAGATACAGAGAGATACCTGAAGACCTGCTTCACCATTTTTGAGGTTTCTGCCCTGCAGGTGGGAACCAGGGGGTTGAACCTGGGTCCTTGTGCACTGTAACGAGGTGCACCACAACCCACCCCTCCCAACCCCATTTACAGGCATGCTTTAAACTCACTGATTACATAGGTACTAACTTTTGAGATAAAAGGGACATTATAGTCACAGAACTATAAAAAAGTTATTAGCTTAATAATTAGTTTTTTTAAAAAGAATGTCTAAGTCAAAATGACCTTTCTTGGTGGTCTAACAATCTTGAACAGCACTCTTAAATGTTTGTAATAGATACAGTAACACTCATTAATCAGTAAACATTAACAAATTCTCTGTTAAATGAGACACCTGTGTTAAGTGTGTAGGCAATGATTCTCCAAATAATTTGAACATGAGTATATATTTGCTTAGTTTCCAGTTTCCTAAATGTTACTCTAGATCTGTAGAATTAACTCATTAAATGTGAAGTATTGGATCTGCTTGCTTATCAAATACTGGTTTTTCCATAAAATGATATTGAGAATCAGTATTCTTTGCATTTGTAGTCAATAGTCATTGGAAATCATCTTCTTTTGTAGTGGTGATTAAAATCTACCAAAACATAAGTATACATTCCTATGTTTAGAGCAGACAGATTTTTTTTTTTCAGATTTTGCCTTTATGCTTGTTGAACTCTGGAAGTTTGTTCAATCATAGTCAGAAATGGCTAATAATGAATTAGAGATAGATCTGGGTTCAGCTTAAGAGATGGCATGATATTTACAAATAAAATAAACTTAAGCAAACACATTACCAAAGATTGAAAGATAGGTAGAATCCCTTCATGCAGGAACATAATAAGGCAGAAACCGTAGCTGAGTGTTCCCCTAATACACCTTATGGTACCTAGATCTACAACCTACAGTCTTTATTTACAACCTGTGAGAAATTCAGAAACTTACTAATAAATTCTACTTTTTACTCAGTAGCTACGTAACCTGAATCTGACTGATTTTTTTTTTCAGGACTTATAGCTCAGCAACCATCCCCAAGCTCAGGAAAATTTAGAGTCTGAACTTTATTGATAATTTGTGGTAAAGAGTTTGTGGACTATGTAAAAGCTATCAATGAATACGAAAGTATAAAGGAAATCTTTTTTGTTCTGTTTATTGTATTTTTCTTCAAAAGAAGACTCATTTTCTTTTTTTTTTTCCCCATAGATAAGCATTGTTACGGTATGGAATACAGGCTATTAAAACATTTCAGTATCTGATGCTTAATCATAAAAACTGTTCTTTGGTTCCTTACTTAATATATACGGTAGGAAGAAACTTGTTCTTCTTTACAGTTTTGTTATGGGTGTCAAGAAGGACATAATATTCTAATTTATACGCATGTTAACTTTGACGGATACATATAATTCTCTTTTTAGTGAGTCACGTTTTGCTCCTCTTCACCTTTGAAAATGCCATCCACAACCTTGTAAAATTAAGAGACCAAATGACTGATATCAGGATCATACAGCATAGCAGAAGCTAACCTTAGAATCTATACTAACTACGGAAAAACTGTAGATGGAATCATATGTCAGAAATACCAAATAAAGCAGTAGATTCTGTTTTTTTGAAGTACCTCCATAGCAGTTCTCTCTGAAAGAGCAAATATATTTAAGCTATTCAAATTGTGAGCTGATTCCTGTGTGGAACACTGTTCTTCATTGGACACCTATCAAAGATGTTTACTTCTTTCTCATTGATCTAAGCCTTGTGCTACTACTATTCTTTGCTAAACTATTCTTAGTTAAATCTTTCCTGCTATTCTTTCAGTTAAATATACAATTACCTTGTACATTTCATATTTTTGAGATTCATCATCTTGAGATTCAGTTTCTTCAACAGTGGGGAAATATAATCTGCATTATTATTCCATCTCAATCAGGAATTCTTAAATCTTTAAGTCCTTGTAATACATAGGATATTGACTTCTTTGACTTAGATTAAACATAATTGGGTTTTAATTTTAGTTCTGTGATAATTCATGATTTATATACTTATACTTATCTAGCAGGAAAGAAGATTTTAGTGTTTTGTTGAATTAATTTAAAAAATTTTAAGCTTAAAGGTTTTTTTTATTGGGGGGGTTAATGGTTTATAGTTGACAGTAAAATGTAATATTTTGTACATGCATAACATTTCTCAGTTTTCCACATAACTATTCAACCCCCACTAGCTCCTCTTCTGCCATCATGATCCAGGAACTGAACCCTTCCCAGCTCCCCAGAGTCTTGTACTCTGGTGAAGTCCACCAAAGCTTAAAGATTTTTAAAATGCACCATGCTACTTCTGTAATCTGAAGGTCTCCCTCTGCCCCTATCATTCTATCCATTTTAATATCCTTCTGTATTCTCAAGTTAATAATTGTGCTAATTTGTGTTAAATAGACTTGAAAGAAAGCATTTTCTTCGACACATTGGTGGGGTCTTCAATCCAGGGAAGCCTGGCCAGCATCTTGATGGCATCTGGAACCTGGTGACTGAAAAGAGAGTTAACATACGAAGCTAAACAAATTGTTGAGCAATCATGGACCCAAAGCTTGGAATAGAGGAGAGGAAGTGTTGGGGGGTACTCACTGCAAACTCTAGTGCACTTCTGCTTTCAGGCATATATTTTGCAGTAGTTTACGGATACGTATGAACATATGCTCTCTCTCACAGAAACTGGTGTATATCTAGGTTTTGGGACTTTGTTAGAAAGTGAACCACCTGAGATGGAATTAGAGTATACTATGAAAGGAAAGGTCTCACCCGAGTAATGAAGCTGAAGGGTCGTCATTCCACACGTGAAGTCTCTGGACACAGTCTGAGGTGAAGCATGTTGAGGTGGCAATCGTTGCGTTGGTTAGGTTGTGATCAGCGGATGCAATATTATTTGATATGGATTGGGAGAGGCATACGGGAAAGTGGGCCCTATCCAAGGGTTCCAGGACTGGGGGAAGTAGGGGCTCTATAGTGGAGATGTGAGGTTCCTGCTGTCTTAGGGTTCAGAAAGACAATCGATAGCTAATGTTATCATCACATTATTTGGTAATTGGGTTAACTTTGAAAAGTCCTTTTGTTATAGTTTGCTGTACAGTACCCAGTCTCAGCTTCCCCGGAGACCCACCCTTCTAGGGAAAGAGAGAGGCTGACTGGGAGTATGGACCGACCAGTCAATGCCCATGTTCAGCGGGGAAGCAATTACAGAAGCCAGACCTTCTACCTTCTGCAACCCACAATGACCCTGGGTCCACGCTCCCAGAGGGATGGAGAATGGGAAAGCTATCAGGTGAGGGGGTGGATATGGAGATTGGGTGGTGGGAATTGCATGGAGTTGTACCCCTCCTACCCTATGGTTTTGTTAACTAATCCTTTCTTAAATAAAAAAAAAAAAGCATTTTCTTACTGATAAAATTAAGTTCTTTGTTGTTTAGTACAAATTTAGCTGCCAATATTCTTCAAAAAAGAATTTGGTATTTGTACACCTTGAACATTTGTGACAGATAATTGGAAATGTTTTAAAACACTTCAAGAAGTAAGTTTCTTTTTCTAATTGAAGTAAGGGCATATTATAATATTAGAGAGGTTTCGCATGTGCATCATTGCAAATAAAGATGTATACAGACTATAAGTTCACTACTAAAAGTATAATTCTATGCTTCACTATTCATTTGCTATCTTTGTCCCAATTACTCACCCTCTTCCTCTTTCTCCTTTGGTAACCATTTATAGATTTTAATACTTAGATATAGTTAGAGAAAATTCTTTGTCAGGTATTCATTTTGATTTTTTCCTACTTTTAAATATTTTTTTTGCATTTTTGAGTTTTATAATTATATAAGTTGGATATTAACTATTAATTGAAGAAAGACTCTTGAAGAAATGGTGTTAGGAAAATTGCATTGAAACATGTAGTACAATGAAACTGAACCACTACATTCCAACAGACAAAAAAGAAAATTCCAAATGGACCGAGTACATAGATGTTAGAACAGAAAATTTCAAATATTTAAAGGAAAATATTTGGGGGACTTTCTTCCATCTAAATTTTATAGGGGTTTTTAATGATACAAATCCATGTGCAAGGAAGACAAAAAAAATAAACTTGTGGGATTACACCAAGTTGAAAAGCTTCTTCACAGCAAAAGAAACTAACCATCCAAACAAAGAGACTCCTAACATAATGGAAGAAGATCTTTACATGCCATACATCAGAAAAATGCTAATAACCAAAATATATAGAGGTCTCTAGAACTCAGCAATAAAATAAGAAATGCCCCCATTCAAAAAAGGGGAAAGGATAGATATGAACAGAATAGTCACCAAATAGGAGATCCAAAAGGCCAACAAACATGAAAAAAAGTTCCAACTCATTGTCAGAGAAATAAAGACCAAATAAAGACCACAGTGAAATACCAGTTCACCTGTGAGAATGTCATACATCAGAAAAGACAACAACAACAAATATTGGAGAGGATCTGGAGGCAAAAGAACCCTCCTGCCCTGCTGGTGGGAATGTTAATTGATCCAGCCTCTGTGGAAAACAATCTGGATAACCCTCACAAGGCTGAAAATGTAGCTACCTATCATTCCTTTTCTGGAGATATATCCTAAGGAACCAAACACACCCATCCAAATATGTTTGTTATACCTATGTTCATAACAGCACAGTTTGAAGTAGCCAAAGCCTGGAAGCAACCCAGGTATTCAACAACAGATGAGTGACTGAGAAAGTTGTGGTATACATACACCATGGAATAATACCCAACTAATAAGAATAATGAATTCACCTTCTTCACCTCATTTTGGATGGAGCTTGAAGAAACCGTGTTAAGCAAGACAAACCAGAAAGAAAAGGATGGATATGGCATGATCTTATTCACAGACAGAAGTTGAGAAAATAGAACAGAAGGGGAAAAACAAAGCAGAGGTTGGACTGGGTTTGTATATTGCACTAAAGTAAAGGATTCTGAGGGCTGGGATATTTAAGTCCTGGTGCATGATGGTGGAAGAGGAACTAAGCAGGGGGTTAATGTGTTTTGTAGAAAACAGAAATTTTACACATGTACCAACAACTGTATTTACTTATGACTGTAAGCTATTAATCCCCCCCCTCGTAAAAATTATTGGCCATAAATACGTGATTTTATATTGGGACTCTCATTTCTGATTCATTGACCTGTTTATCTTGTTTTATTCCAATACCATGCTTTTAAAATTATTATTGCTTTGTAGTTTATGGACTTTCTTTTAATGTTTTTAGTATTCTGGATGAAAATACTTTTTTTTTTTTTTAGAGAAAAATGAATGTTGGTTCCAGAATCCAGACTTATTCTTTGTATGATTAACATTACTTTTTTGCTTTTAAACTTATAGTGTACTTGGAAATTAATTGGCTATAGTTATGACAGGTAGCGATGCTACTGGGTAGTTCACAACCCCCTTTAGACCTTGCTGGCTCTTACGTGTTTTAGAAAGGAATTAACAAAACACAAGAATGGCCAGTGTGTACAGGAACCATTAGTGTGCTGGGAAATTTAATAAGGAGAGGATTATGGGTAAGCTTATTTAGAGACAAAATACATCCTTCTGCCATAAAAGTGAACAACTTGTAGAAAGAAACAAAGAAAGACAGATAAAGGTCAAGTGTCTTGTGTATTTTATTGTGTTCTTTAGTCACATCATTTATCACTTGTAGGTGGTTAGAGTGTATTTGTATTCAACTTTGGTGACACTACATGGGTAGACTCTAGTTACTTTCAGAATCACGTTTTTTTTTCCAGTGGCCAGACTATTTTGTGGTGCTGCTAACTGTAAGTGCCTACCAATATGAATGCCATTTCCTGTGTAAATTTGTGGAATTTCCAGTACCTGGGACACATCTCTGTCTCTTTTCATTGTCCTCTAACAGTGACTCAGGATTTTAGTGTTTTCCAATCTATTGACAATAAATACCAAGATACTATTCAGCTATTAAAAATAGTGATTTCACCATTTTCAGCCCCTCTTGGACGGAGCTTGAAGAAATCATGTTAAGTGAAATAAGTCAGGAAAAGAAGGATGAATAATGGGATGATCTCACTCTCAGGCAGAAGTTGAAAAACAAGATCAGAAGAGAAAACACAAGTAGAACCTGAACTGGACCAAAGTAAAAGACTCTGACGTTGGTTGGGGGGAAGAGTACAGGTCCTGGAAAAGGATGACAGAGGACCTAGTGGGGGTTGTATTGTTATGTGGAAAACTGAGAAATGTTATGCATGCACAAACTATTGTATTTACTGTCAACTGTAAAGTATTAATCCCTCAATAAAGAAATTTAAAAATAAAAGCATTTTGCAAGGTTACTGGACAACAAATCAATATACAAAATTCAATTTCACTTAATCAGTATCATTTCCATTAACTGGCAAGAACACAGTGTAATTTTTAAAGCTATAGTAATTCAAAATAACATCAAAATATAAGGTAATTAGGAATGACTTTAGCAAGTATTGTTAAGACTTTTTTCTTTTTGCCACCAACATTATCATTGGGGCTCTGTGCCTGCACAAATACACCATTCAAAGAGACCCTCTATTTTTAGAGGATGAGAAACAGGGTAGGGGGAAAGAGAAAGAGAAAGAGAGAGAGAGAGAGAAAGACACCACTTGTGAAGCTTCCCATCTGAAATTAGAATAGAATCCTTGAATACAGGCATTCATGCATGGTAGTAAAAAATAAAATAAAATAAAATAAAATAAATACCAAGAAAGGACATTTAGGTTTTATGCCCTAAGTAGTTATTTGGGTTTTTATTTTTATTTTATTTTATTTTAGTTATTTAATAATGATTGGAAGGATTGTGGGTTAAGAGGGGTACAATTCCATACAATTCCCACCACCAGAGTTCCATATCCCATCTCCTCTATTGTAAGGTTCCCTATTTTTATCTCTCTGGGAGTATGGACCAAAGATAGTTATGGGCTTCAGAAGGTGAAAGGCCTGGCTTCTGTGATTGCTTCTCTTTTGGATGCTGGGGCTCACATGGGGTGGCTCCAGCCAGGAGGTGAGCTATACTGATCCTCCCTCTTTGGCTCTAAAGGGCTCAGATATCTAGACAAAAGGCACTGGGAGCATCTTGGTACAAACACTCATTTTATTTGAGGGCGGGCTTCGGTTTATATACAAAGTTAAACAAAGAACATTTTTCAAATACGTCAGAAAATAGGTCAGCTTGCCCCTATGGTAGGGGGCTGGTATGACAAGAATTGATGCGATACATTAATTGTCAAGACAATTATTCTCCATGATGCAGGCAGGTTAATTATCCAAAGGCATTTGAGAGAAGCATAGGGGTTAAAACAGTAAGGTGAGATAGAGAGAAGATAAACAGGACATGATGTAAATCATAGCTACCAAGGACCATAAGGAAATGGAGTTTTGGGGTTTTCTTTGTCTGGTGTTTGGGAGGTGTATGATGGAGTGTGTTCTCCTTTGTTGGGTCAAAAGGTGAAGTGGATGTGTGAACTTTGAGTGACTATGTGAACTTTGAATGAACCTTAAAGCAGACAGCCATGTGGCCTGCTGCTAGCGAGGAGAAACTGTAAGATTTCTGTGAGCTTGAGAGACTAACAAGGGGAAACTGAGTCTGGGAGACTTTTCCCTCTCAGCTCATCTCTATGACAAGAGAGGCTAACAAGTGGGGTGTCCTTCCAGACCTCCATCCAAGGATGGGAGAGCTTCCCTAAGCTCTACCAAGCTTTCACATAGTTCTACAGTTGGACATGGGCATTGACAGGTCAAGCCATACCTCCAGCCTGTTCCTTTCTTTCCCTAGTGTGGTGGAGTTTTGGGGAGGTGGGTTTTTAGGACACATTGATTGAGGTCCTCTGCCCAGGGAAGTAAGATTGGTGTCATGGTAGCATCTGCAACTTGGTGGCTGAAAAGCAATAAAATATAAAGCAGAACAATTGTCTTAATAATCAGGAACATAAAGGTAAGGATATAGCAGATGAAATTTTGTTGTTTTCAAATTGGAAAGAGCTAGGAAATCTATTTTAAGTATATTCCAAGGGGCCCATGACTTTACTAATATTTGCCTGAGCCTGACAGCTAACATACAAGTAGGCTAGAAATATTGTGTGAAAGATGGTGTCAGAGTTGAGGATAGGACCAGAAGGCTTGATAAGGGCAAAGAGAAGCTCCCACATATGGGAAAAGTATATACTGTTAACTGTAAACCACATTGGTCTGACATAGAGCCCATATCTATTCATATTTAGCACAGGAGCCTGTGTAACCTCTGCATCCCTGTCAGGCTGAGCTCACATTACATGGTCAAGGGTAAGAACATTCTAGGCTGCACTCATTTCATTTCAGGACCACTTTTCCTCAAGTGGCAGAGCATGTTGACTTAGCCTTTTTTTGGAGAGTGGGGCGATTTCTACCATTGTTGTTCTACGTTGAAAGCAGGGTCCTATAGAGACACACAAGAGAGTTTATGATGTTATTATTGATGGAGATGATCAGTGATGGTGGAGAGAGAGATCTGTTAGAGGTCCAAGCCCATGATATCTATATGGGAATCGAAGGATTCCCTGACTAAGGCCCCAGATGATGAGGTGACCTGGTAGTAACCAAAAGGGCCATCACTAAAGTATGTCAGTCTCTTGCACTCATCCAGATTTTGTAGCCCTTACTGTATCTGTTAAGTTTAGCCTTAGAGTGATTGAGGGAAGTGAAATAGAAAGTAGGTGAGGGGGTTATCTAGGTATGAGTAGAAAATACTTTATTAAGTTACATATGGTGTCTTTTTTAGGTCATTCTACTTGTTTACTGCATTTACTGAGTCACTGTAGACTGTTGCCCATTTTTAATTTAAGGTATATATTTCTGTCCAACTTATGGTTACACGTGAACATGTTTCCTATCTCGTGGGCTGGGTCAACCTGTTCTCCCACTAGTCCTGAAATGAGTGCAGTGTAGAATGTTCCTAGCCATGACCATGGACTTCAAGTTCAGACTGACAGGGATATAGAGGCTACACAGAATCCTGTGCTAGATATAAATAGATATGAGCCCCATGTCAGATTGATGGGGTTTACAGTTAAGGTATTTATCTATTTTTTCCATATTTGGCAACTTCTCTGCATGGGTGTGTTTTATACCTTAGGATATATCCCTAGAAGAGGAATTACTGGGTCATTAGGGAGGTCCATTTAGAGCCTTGTGAGGGTTCTCCAGATTGCTCTCCACAAGGGTTGGGCCAGTTTACATTTCCACCAGCAGTGCAGGAGAGATCTTCTGTCCTCACAACCTCTCCAGCATTTGTTGTTGCTGATGTATGACATTCTCACAGGGATGTGGTGGTATCTCATTGTTGTCTTTATTTGCATAGCTCTGACAGTCAATGACTTGGAGCAATTTTTCATGTCTGTTGGCCTTTTGTATCTGCTCTTTAGTGAATATTCTGTTCATATATTCTCACAACTTTTTAATTGGGTCATTTGCTTTTTTGTTGCAAAGTTTGGTAAGCTCTTCATTTATTTTAGTTATTAGCCAATTGTCTGATGTATGGCATGTAAAGGTCTCTCATTCTGTGAGGGGTCTATTGGGGTGATGGTTTCTTTGCTGTGCAGAGCTTTTCAATTAGTTGTAATTCCACTGGTTTTTTTTTTTGTTTTGTTTTGTTTTTAGTCTTCTTTGCAATTGGGTCTGTGTTATTAAAAGTGCTCTTGAGATCTAGATGTGAAAGAGTTACCCCAATATTTTCCTCAAAGTGTTTCATAGTTTCTGGTCTAATGTCCAGAACCTTGATATCTTTGGAGTTTACTTTTGGTTTTGGTGAAATAAAGTGGTTCAATTTCATTCTTCTTCATGTTAGAAGTCAATTTTCCTAGCACCACTTATTGAAGAGAGGCTCCATTCTCCATTTAATAGTTTGCGCCCCTTATGAAAAACAAGATGTCCATAGGTGTGGGGAGTTATATCTGGACTTTCAATTCTCTTCCACTGTTCTGTGTGTCTATTTGTGTCCCAGTACCAAGCTGTTTTGATTATGATGGCCTTATAATAAAGCTTGAGATCTGGGAGTGTGACAACTCCATTTCTATTTCTTTTTTCTCAAGATTATCTTGGCATTTCTAGGTGTTTTCTGGTTTCAGATAAATAATTGTAATTTCTGTTCTATTTTTTAAAGAAAATTGGTGGGATTTGATGGGTATCATGTTAAATTTATATATGGATCTGGAATATATATTCATTTTTATGATGTTTAGTTTTAATTTTTATGTTTGAGCCTTAAAATGAAAAATTTGTAAAAATTTAGCAGTAAAAAAACAGTAGCATATATATTTTTCATTGTCAGAAGTTATATAGGAACTAAAAATAGACAGTTTGAAAGTATTTTGCTTTACACATTACCATGTACATCATAGATATCAAAAGATAATATGCTTTCATAATGTTGTATATTTAAAAGTTTGATTTAGAATAATTTCTTTTACTTGGTAAAATCATCTATAAAATTTCCGTACTACAAATGTCATACTTAATGGTGAGAAACTGTCACTTTCCTATTGAATAATTTCAAGTTTGTATAGAGAGTCAAAAGACTTAAAGTTGTCTATACAATATGAAAGTTGTCTATACAATATGAAAGTTGTATAGACAATATAAAGTTGTCTATACAATATATATATATATAGAGAGAGACACACACAGAGAGAGAGAAACCTACAGCCCTGCTTCACTACTCACAAAGCTTTCCCCATGCAGGTGGGGAGTGAGGGCTTGAGCTTGGGTCCTTTTTGCACTGGCTCAACCAGATGCTCCACCACCTGGCTCATGAAACCATCAGCTTTCTAAGAAAAATTATTATAAGAAGAAATTTAAAGCTGAGCTTATTTAGGAGAGCATATATTTTAAGGACTTTCAGGTAATGAGGACAAAAATACATTACCAATCCCCAACCCCTACTCCAATCCCAAGAAAGAGTCTAGCTGAGTCTTGCACTGCAGTATTACACACTGAGTATTGCATTGCAAACTTAAACACCCAAGAATGCATGTCTGCCTCTGTTTATTACCTTTCTAACAGTGTGGCAGTGTTTAACTTTCTGCAGCACTAGATAATGGACATATATTCAGCTTCAAATAGGCCTAAATTAATAAGACTTCTATAAGAAAACAACTGAGAAAATGTAAGTGACCATTTGGTATTAAGTTTATAGATACAACCCCCAAAACACAGTTCATGAAACAAATAACTGATTAGATGAAATTGAATGTTCAGTTTTGAGAAAGATACCACTAGAAAAATAAGAAATGACTAGGTGCAAGAAAATATTTGTAAAACACATATTTGGGTGATCCTAGGTTCTAGAGAAAAAATATTTCTGGATTGCAAAGCTGACAAGAAACTTCTTAAGAGATTGTTAATCACAAAAGACTAGAGGAAGAATTCCAATTGCAGATTTTTTAATGAAAATGCCAGAAGAAAAGATAGGTCAGGAGTTTTCTGTTTTTAAATTTTAGCCAGGTTTAGGGAAACACTCAGGTCACCTTGGTCACTTTTCTCTCTTTCTTTCCTGTCCTAGAAATGTGACTTAGGAGGAACTCAGTCCTATTTGTGAACTCTATTCTCTTACCTAAGTTTTTGATCCTAAATAATGTTCTTTTTTGGTATTACATGTTTCAACTCCAGCACACCCCCAAAAAGTGCAGATGCTATGAGGATATGTCTAAATAAGGTCTATAGATGTTTTCTATAGCATTAGACATATCATGCACCCCAAATCCCAAATACAATTTAAAAAGAAATAAAAATCAATCCATAAGTCTTCATGTGGTTTCAGTTTCATTGTTGTTTTTAAAATACTAAACCTCAAATCATTACAATGAATTTCCAGGGGTTCTCTGTTTAGTAGGAGCTTCATACTTTATTTTCTGTTTGGTTGTCTGTATGGAAGAACAGTGGTCTACTCGAGGCTAATTACCTTAGACTGATTGGTAGTGGGGTTTATTCATATCATATCCTACTTTTAATCTCCTACTTTTTGCATACAAATTGTTGGCACATAATGCCACTTTTTCTGTTAAAAAATGTGAATTTGAGTCATGAATATGTTTTCTCTCTACCTTCTTTATTAGGTTGCATATATAATGCCAGCATTATCATTCAAATGTTCTTTTACTCACCCCATTCATAACATTACCAGCAATCAGAACAGATTTGTAATTTGTGAGCCATGTGCAAAGAAGAGATATCTTGCTTCACTGAGAATATAGACAATTTTGTGAAATATTGCCCGTTTATCTGTCAAAGTGAGCCATTATACATTGAACCACAGTAAGAAGCCACTGTGCACCTTCAATTATTTTCATTTATGCATTGTTAGAGGGCTTTACTTGTGTGTGTATCTGGTTGTAAGCTGGTCTAAATTCTTCTTTAAATGTATTATCTTTTGGCAAAGGTGTATGAAAATATTAATCAGTAGAATACAATTAGAAGAATAAAATTAGAATGTATGATCTAGCCAAGTGTATTTTTTAATTAAAAATTATGGCAGTCATTGAGGAGACATTGAGGAAGAAGGGAATAAAAAATAGTTTGAATTATCTTTTTCTCTCCACTACCTCTACTTTACATGCCAAATAGTTTCTAATATAACAGTTGTAAGGGCTGGCTTATTATCTGTGCTGAGAATCCATTATTATGCGAAGAACATTTGAAATGCTAGAGATTTTTTATGAGATGTTGAAATAAGTATAGGGCATAACTGTAGACTAAGTATAGGACTTAGCACTGGAGTGTAGAATGCGAGGAGACTCACTTTATAATTATTGCTCTATCGTCTATAACTTAGGAACTTACGGTTGTGGAAGAGTCATTAAATCATGTATTTTGATTTCCTCATTTGAAAAAAAATCAAATAAATAAAAAAAACACTTCTGTTTCCTTTGTTACAAAGTTGTTATAAGAAGTAAGTAATGTATGAAGTCTACTGAAAACTGAAAAGCACCATGGACGATCATTATTTATGCTTCAATGCACACATTGAACAGGGTCTGCGTAATCTGTATTTTCAGAAACTAACCCTCCATCATGTTGACATTTGCTAATTTTAAATCATGCTGCAAATGAATGGTTTAGATCAGAACACCTGCTATCATCATTTTTTAAAGAAAATGACTATCATTTGGTTTACAAGAACATTTTATCTTAATAAGTTCAGTTCAGCATTTATTAGCATGTATTAGCCTGAAATCCCCTTAACAAAATCTTGTCTACTTCCTTTCTCAGATATTAAGAGTAATAATCATATTATTCTCAAATAGCATAATCATTAGGGATTACTGGATTTAGTAGTTCTCACAATTTTCCCAGGAATACTTTAAACATTATGAAGCCTGAGCTTCCAAGATAGCTCACTTGGATCATACACTTGCTGGTTTGAGCCCAGCCCCCACCACACTGAGGGAAGCTTTGATGCTGTGGCATCTTTCTCTGTCTATCTGTCTCTCTTTTCCTGTCTGATAAAATCTGCTGGAGCTGGGACCAGGTGGTGGAGCACATGGTTGAACGTACATGGGACAATGCGCAAGGACCTGGTTTGAGCCTCTTGTCTCCACCTGCAGGAGGAAAGCATTGTAAATGGTGGGGCAATGTTGCAGGTATATCTCTGTCTCTCCATCTCTATCACCCACTTCCCTCTAGATGTCTGGCTGTCTCTATCCAATAAATAAAATAAAGATAAGAAAAAAAGGAAAAAAAAGTCCTTAAAAAAAATCTGCTGGAGCAATGGTGCTCTGGCGACAACCAAAAATAAATGAATGAATAAGTAAATCAGATTTGAAATAGAGGAAAAGATAATATAGTATGGCTCAAGAAATATAAATCTTTTGACGGCCATATTATGTTACATATTATTTTATACAAATAGGATAAATAGTTTTAAATAACCTTACTTTATTTTTTTGTTTATTAATTTACTGATTTACTTCCAGAGTTATCACTGGGGCTTAGTACCAGAACTGCTCCTGCTGGCTATTTTATTGGATAGGACAGAGAGAAATTGAGAAGGGAGGGGGAAATAAAGAGGGAGAGAGAAAGATAGACAGCTGCTTCATTGTGTCTGAAGTGTCCCCCCACCCTCCCTACATGTGGGAAGCAGTGGGCGAGGGGGCTCTAACCCTGATCTTTGCATGGGTCCATGCACTCCTCACTATGTGTGCTTAACCTGGTGTGCTACTGCCCGGCCCCCAATAACAAACTTATTTTGTATCTGCTTTCCTATTTAATGTTTTTAAATAATACAAGACATATTATAGGACATTTTCCATAAAATGGAAATATTAACAAGACTATAGGATAAGAGGGGTACATTTGGACACAATGCCCACCTCCTCCAGAGCTCCGTATCCAACCCCCTCCTTTGATAGCTTCCCTATTCTTTATCCCTCTGAGAGTATGGACCCAACTAAGGTATTTTATAAATATTTATTTATTTATTTATTCCCTTTTGTAGCCCTTGTTTTATTGTTGTAGTTATTATTAATGTTGTTGTTGTTGTTGGATAGGACAGAGAGAAGTGGAGAGAGGAGGGGAAGACAGAGAGGGGGAGAGAAAGATAGACACCTGCAGACCTGTTTCACCGCTTGTGATGTGACTCCTTGGCAGGTGGGGAGCCAAGGGCTAGAACCGTGATCTTTCTGCCTGTCCTTGCACTTTGCACCACCTGCGCTTAATCAGCTGCATTACTGCCTGAACTAAGGTATTTTTTAATAAGGTATGTTATAAGGTTTCGGGGTGTCTCTCTCCTTCTCCGGCAGGGTGTCCTCCAGGGGAAAGGTAACGGGCTGGTTCTTTCTCGCTCACAACAGGGGTGACACGAAGTAAAAGACACCAGGGGACTCAGCGTGAATCTAGAATCTGAGTCCTTAGAATCCCAGAATCCTAGAGTCCGTTTATTAGCAAAGTGGACATGAGTTAAATAGAAAAGCAATGGAGGTAATTATTGTTGCAATATGACAGAAATTACAGGTTTCTTAACAGTCAGCATGCCCCTAAGGTAGGGGGTTGGTATGACAGGAATTGATGAGATACAAGACAGTTATTTTCCATAACACAAGCAACTTAATTATCCAAAGGTATTTGAGAGAAGCATAGGGGTTAAACCCGTAGGGTGAGACAGAGAGAAGATGAATATCAAAAGGCCATATAGTTTGGAATCTCTCTTGTCTGGGGTCTGAGGTGTGTGATGAAGTGTGTGATAAGGTGTGTTCTTCTATGATCAGAAGGTGACTTTGAATGAGTGAATCTGTGGCCATGTGGCCTGCAGTTAATGGAGGGAAGTACTGGGGTATCTGTGGGCCTGAGAGTCAAGAAGGAAAGAACCAAGTCTGTTTCCCCCTTATGCTCACCTCGGTTGAGAGAGACTTACCAAGAGGTTATCTTCTCAGACCTCCATCCAAAGATGGGGGTGGTTCTCCCTAAGCTCTATCAGGCTCACACATGTTCCCAACAATAAGGTATTTTTATAAGGTATTTTCCAAGACATCTCAGAATTTTCACTGTCATGTAGAAAGGATTTTCTAAAACATGGCACAATCAACAATTATAAGATGGAAGGAAAGAAAGAAATGTTTGAACTAAATTTCTGTTAATATGGATCTTGTCAGTGTAGTTGAATGATGGTTATTGGTATTCAAATAAGGCATGATTGCTTGATTGGTTTAAAAAATAAAAAAGAACAATTTACATTCTCACCAAAAGTGCGGAAGGGTTCCTTTGTTCCAACACCCTCTCCAGCATTTGTTGCTGCTGTCTTTTTTGATGTATGTCTCTCTTACAGGGTGAGGTGATATCTCAATGTTGTCTTTATTTGCATTTCTCTCACAATCAGTGACCTGGAGCAATTTTTCATGTGTTTTTTAGCCTTTTGGACCTCTTCTGTAGTGACTGTTATGTTCATATCCTTTGCCCATTTTTGGATGGGGTCATTTGCTTTTTTGTTGCTAAGTTTGTTGAGCTCTTTGTATATTTTGGTTACTAGTCTCTTGTGTGATTTATGGCATGTGAAGATCTTCTCCCATTCTGTAAGGGGTCTCTTTGTTTATGTGATAGTTTCTTTGGCTATGCAGAATCTTTTCAATTTGATGTAGTCCCATTGGTTTGTTTTTGCTTTAGTCTTCCTTGCAATTAAGATACAGCAAATCTTAACAAAGGGATTTTCAAAGTTAACCCAATTGCCAGATAATTTGATTACAGCAATAACTATCTGTTTCTGCATGCTTCTCTCAATCCTTACCAAATGATATTGCATCTGCTGATCTCAACCTAATCAACACAATGAATACCATGTCAGCAAGCTTCACCTCAGACTGTGTCCAGAGACATCAGGCATTGAATGTCAACCCTTTAGCCTCATTACTTGGGTGAGACCCTTCCTGTCTCATAGGATTCTCTAATTCCATTTCAGGTGGTTTACTTCCTAACAAAGTCCAAAAACCTAGATATAGACCAAGTCCCACGAGATAGATCATATGTTCACATGTATTTACAATTTAGGGCAAAATGTATACCTGAAAGAAAAAATACACAATAGTTTGCAGTGAGTGAGTATATGTAGCAAGCAAGTAGAAAAACCTAAAAGGACACCATAAAATTCCTAATGAAATAGTGTCTACTTCGAGGTAGATAGCCTCCTCATGTGCCTCCTATTATACTTCCCTCAGTCACTCCAAAGTCAACCTTATCAAAGTAAGGACTGCAAATGCTGAATAAAGACAAGAGACCGGAATATGTTTTTTCCTTTTTTAAAATTTTATTTATTAAAAGGTAACATTGACAAAACCATAGGATAAGAGGGGTACAACTCCATACAATTCCTACCACCAGAACTCCATATCCCATCCCCTCCCCTTCCCATTCCCTAACCCACTGGGAGTCTGGGCCCAAGGTCATTGTGGGATGCAGAAGGTGGAAGGTCTGGCTTCTGTAATCACTTTCCCATTGAACATGGGTGTCAACAGTTCAATCCATACTCCCAGCCTGCCTCTCTCTTTCGCTAGTGGGGTGGGGCTCTGGGGATGTGGAGCTCCAGGACATGTTAGTGGGATTGTCTGTCCAGGGAAGTCTGGTTAGCATAATGCTAGCATCTGGAACCTGGTGTCTGAAAATAGAGTTAACATACAAAGCCAAACAAATAGTTGACTTGTCATGGACCTAAAGTCTGGAATAGTGCAGATGAAGAGTTGGGGGGGGGGGGGTTCCTCCATTTTGTAGATAGCTGGTAGGCATATCTTAGTTATATTACAAAGGGCCTATAGCTGTACTAGTTTTTTCTTTTATCCCCTGAGTCTGAAATCTGATATGAAGGTGGATACAAGTTATTGTCCGGGGAGATGATGTCATGGCTGGAAAAAGGACCAGAAGGCTGGATCAGGGAAGAGAGTAGCTCCTCAATATGGGAAGAAGATAGGTCGATATTGGGGCAGCTTGGAATGTTCCTAGTCATGACCACATAATGCGAGCTCAGATCTACAGGGATGTAAAGGTCATATAGGCTCCTAAGCTGAATATGGGCCCCAGACCATATCAAATCGATGGGGTTTACAGTCAACAATATTTATAACACTTTCCCATATTTGGGAGCTAATCTCATCCCTAATCCAGCTTTCTGGTCCTTTTTCCAGCCATGACATCATCTCCCCAGACAATAACTGGGTCCACCTGCATATCAGATGTCAGGCTCAGATAAAAAAGCAGTAGTATAGCCACAGGCCCTTTGGAATATAACTAAAATAGGCCTATTAACTATCTACAAAACGGAGACCCCAAATCTTTATATGTACTAATCCAGCCTTTAGGTTCATGATTAGTCAACAATTTGTTTGGCTTTATGTATTAACTCTTCTTTCAGCCACCAGGTTCCAGATACTACCGTGATGCCAATCAGACTTTCCTGGACAGATGATACTACCAATGTGTCCTGGAGCCCCCCTTCCCCAGAACCCCTCCTCACTAGGGAAAGTGATAGACAGACTGGGAGTATGCCATGTTCAGTGGGGAAGCCATTACAGAAGCGGGACCTTCTACCTTCTGCACCCATAATGACCTTGGGTCCATATTCCCAGAGGGATAAAGAATAGGAAAGATATCAGGGGAGGGGATGGGATATGGATTTCTGATGGTGGGAATTGTGTGGAGTTGATCCCTCTTATCCTATGGTTTTGTCAATGTTTCCTTTTAATAAATAAAAATTATAATATAAAATAAAAACTAAAAAGGAAGCCAAGCTATCTGGCTTGAAATTCCGTACTTGTGATAGATAAGCATTATGTGGTAAATACACATGAAGTATTATGGTAATTGTGTTAAGATGTTTGTGATGT
Organism: Erinaceus europaeus; assembly: GCF_950295315.1. Classification (NCBI taxonomy): domain Eukaryota; kingdom Metazoa; phylum Chordata; class Mammalia; order Eulipotyphla; family Erinaceidae; genus Erinaceus; species Erinaceus europaeus. The sequence continues at coordinate 94,023,847 of NC_080163.1, forward strand.
GTAAAGAGGAAAAAAAGTTTGCAGGATAGAAGAATTACATAAGCAGTTTTGGCTGTAGAAAGGAGAGGGATTATAAAACCCTGTTTTCTCTCTCCATTTTTCTCCTTTATTGGGGGAGTAATGGTTTACAGATAATATTAAAACCTAGTAGTTTGTACATGTGTAGCATTTCTCAGTATTCCATATAACAATTTAACCCTCCTCTAGATCCTCCTCTGCCATCATGTTCCAGGACCTGAGCCCCCCAACCTCCCACCCCAGAGTCTTTTACTTTGATGCAAACCACCAAACATAGTTCAAGCTCTGCTTAGTATTTTCTTATTTTTTAACTTCTTTTTTATTATTATTTGTGATTTAATAATGATTGACAAGACTGTGGGATAAGAGGGGTACAATTCATATAGTTCTCACCTCCAGAGAGCCATATTCCATCCCCTCCATTGGAAGATTCCCTGTTCTTTATCCCTCTGCGTCTATGGACCAAAGCTCTCTATGGAACGCAGAAGGTGGAAGGTCTGACTTCTGTTATTGCTTCTCTACTGGACATGGACATTGACAGGTGTATCCATACCTCCAACTTGTCTCTATCTTTCCCTAGTTGTGTGGTGTTCTGGGGAAATGGGGTTCTAGGATTCATTGGTGAGGTAATCTCCCCAGAAAAATCAATTTGGTTTCATGGTAGTATTTTTCACCTTCTGTCTGTGAGTAAGATCATCTCATATTCATCCTTCTCTTTCTTATTTATTTCACTTAGCATGATTCCTTTCAAGCTTCATCCAAGTTGGGGTGAAGAAGGCAAATTCACTGTTTTTAATAGCTGAGTAGTATTTCACTATGTGTACATATAACACAACTTTGTCAGCTACTCATCTGTTGTTGGACACCTGGGTTGGACAGCAGGCCTTTAAAATTCAGTGGAGTTTTGAGTGGTCCAGGCATGAAGAAGAAACCTTTAAAAATCACATTTAGACTCTGAACTTTAAGAACATCCTGAAATATAGTACTTTGTGGGTACATGTAGTTCAAGGATAAATAGAGGAGTAATTTGCCATTTGTACCAAATTAAATCAGACTTTCAGACTTTCAGTTCAATCAAAACAGCTTGCAGCTGTATGCAATAATCTGATTTCCTGACACTCAGAGAAAAATTGAAGCCCTCTAAGAGGCCCCTGCTGCTCTTCAGCATGAAATACAGTTTGCTGGTAATTTCACTCAACTTTTGAATGCTTTCACAATTAATAAGCTAAAAAAATGCAAGTAAAGTATATGGTTAACTGGAGACAGCTTACAGGTAGTGTTTTATTACAATGAAATGAAACACAGCACAATACCTCTAAAGGATAGTGTTATTGTTCTTTCTCAAAGCAGCTATTTTGTTAAATAAGCCATTAGATGAATGGCTGTATTAGTGTCCTGAGAGTAGTGTTTTGACACTAGATGTGTGTTAAAAACATAATAAGAGGCTTCCGAGAACAAATGCTTGAATTTTGAATGAATAACTTGCTATTTTTCTTGGGAAGGTAATGAGGCAGATAGAGGTAAACCCTCAAGTATCCCTGAACTGTTAATTATTCAAGATAGTGAGGGTCCAACTTTAGATACATGTAGTCCTAGAAAATTTGTTCAATCAATAACTGTTTTTATCTTGAGTTTTTGCTGTATCAACTAACAAATCTATGTCTTTCGGTATGTCTAGTGAACATTTTCTGTGGTCTCAAAATTGAAAATTGTTGAATTAAGTGCAAAGAAGCACAAACTAATAATACACCTCTAAAGCTCTCTCTAAGGTTTAAAATAAGGTTTTTAAAATGACCTTTGATTTTCTTTATCTCAAGTCTTATTCCTTTCTTAATAAGCTCATAACTTAGAGGAGTAGCAAACTGTCAGAAGAAGGACACTGTTCCTATTATGAGTCCTGGACATAAGGGAATTCTGTGTTTTCCTTCCCCTTTCTTTTGGAGAAAAAAAAGTGCTTGATTCTCCTATTCAGCATTCTTTCAGTAAACAGATGGTACACTCAAATGGACAACTGAACAGAGATTAAAAATGGGACTGTTTACAAACACATGAACAGAATTAAGGGAAATCAACAAGGCATGATGAGACATCTCACCACACTAGAGGCACTCTTGAACTACTACTAACTGGACAACTGGGCAAAGAGAAGAAGTGGTTATGAGAACTCAGAGCTGCTGCTGGAAACCGTGGCAGCCTGACAGGATCTGCGCTGTTCTGAAGAACACAGGTATTGGTAATCTCTGGTGCCATGTAGATTGGATCAAGGAACTAAGTACTTGAACTCCAAAGTTAACACATTTCCCCCAACCCCCACCCATAGGCATCATATTTCTTTTAAAGTCTAAGAGACATTTTGGTTTCTTTCTTTGTCTTTTTTTCTTTCCTTCTTTCTTGCTTTCCTTCCTTCCTTCTTCCTTCCTTCCTTTCTTTCTTTCCTTCCTTCCTTCTTTCTTTCTTTTTGTTCCAGTTTTCTATACTTGAATTGTGTGCATTCAAGAATGAGGGGGGCCAGGCAGTAGCACACATTACAGTGCACATCGACCCGGGTTCAAGCCCTTGACTCCCAACTGTAAGGGGAAAGCCTCACAAGTGTTGCAGCAGGGCTGCAGGTGCTCTCTCTTCCCCACCTTCTCTGTTTCCCCCCTCAATTTCTTTCTGTCTCTGTCCACCAGTGAATAAATAATTAATTAAAAACAAGAAAGGAATGAGGGAAACCATCCCAAAGTTGTCTTTCTACTTAGCTTCACTAAGCATAATTGTGCTCAGTTCTACCCATTTTGTCTTGAAGGTCACATTTTGTTTAATTTCAGTGTGTTATCCCACTAAATATATATCTCATAACTTCTTTATTCAGTCTTTGACCCAATATAAACAAAACTCAGTGACAAAGGAGTTCAGTGGGGGCCAGGTGGTAGCATACCTGGTTGACTATACACATGACTATGTGCCAGGACCCCGGTTTGAGTCCTTGCTTCCCACCTGCAGGGTGGTAGCTTCACAAGGAGTCTGCAGGTGTCTCTCTTTCTCTTCTCAATCTCTCTGCCCTATCAAATAAAGTGTGTGTGTGGGGGGGGGGGACAAAAGAAAGAAAAGAAAAAAAGGCCACCAGGAATGGTAGATTTGTCATGCATACAGCAAGCCCCAGTGATAACCCTGGTGGCAAGAAAAAGGGAAAAAAAAAAGTCAACTGTTGAACCTTTACACAGATCTAGGCTAGACACCCAGGGAACAGGAACAGAGAAACAGAAATAAATAGCTAGAAGTGGACTTGAACAGTAAAAAATGAAGGGTGGGGGGTAGATAGCATAATGATTATGCAAAGAGACTCTCATACCTGAGGCTCCAAAGTCCCAGGTTCAATCCTTTGTACCACTATCAGCCAGAGCTGAGCAGTGCTCTGGTTAAAAAAAAAAAAAAGAGTCAAAGTAATCAGTGGATATTTTCCTGTACACTGATTGGGGACACTCCGAATGTGTCTTTCAAGAAATTTGAGAGATCTTAAAGGAGGGAGGCTTGAGATCTCACTTCCTGTTTGAGACTTTACTGTACTGGTGTAGTGCAATGAATGAGATAGTTTAGCCCTCCCTCATAACTTTTGGACCTAACCTTGGCTAATAATGTTGGAAAGGAGGGAAAAGGTGGACATTACGGAGAATATTGTTGTTATAATATTGAAGTGCCAAACAGCATAAAAATACATAGGCATTTTTACTCAATGAAAGCCAGTGAGAGCTTTAGAACTTACTAAGATGCGATGAAGGAGGATAAGAAATGGTAGTTTAGCAGAGCATGGCTTCCATCAATGGTTGTAAAAGAGCAAAATCATTACATGTTTGTACTTCACTGAGTTAAGGTTCTTCAATTAACTGGTAACATTGTAAGCTTTGGAAATAAAAGTATACTTATACAATTTATGGGACAAGTGACAATTTATCAGATTCCAATCTAATTTTGGCAGTACTCCAAAGGTGTAAACTGCTTAGTCTTATTTCTCATTTGTTAACTGGAAGACTAAGCCAGTACCTCTTTGCCTAAAATTCTATTGTGCAATCTTATTCTGCATTTAAGAATATTTCTGTGGTCCGGGAGGTGGTGCAGTGATAATGCTTTGGACTCTCAAGCATGGGGTCCTGAGTTCAATCCCCAGCAGCACATGTGCCAGAATGATGTCTGGTTCTTTCTCTCTCCTCCTATCTTTCTCATTAATAAGTAAATAAAATCTTTTTAAAAAAGAATATTTCCTCTTTTCTCAGTAATTCCTAAATAAAATTAAATACAGAAATAATTGAAATATTGAAATAATTGAATATTGAAGCCACTAGATGAAACCTTTTGAACATCAAAGAATTTAACATACTTTAAATATTTGTATTTTACCATGTCCGTTCTCACTACAACTGATATTTACTTCCAAGCAATAATAATACAGTTACTGTAGAGTAAAAAACAAACTAACAAACAAAAAAACAAGAGTTCTTATGTATCTTCAGAGACTGTTAGCTCATAACAGGTAAACTTTTTAGTATTTGCTGGAGTTGATTGTTGGTTGTGTAGTTAATAACTACGTTCCTTGACTTCTATCTACCAAACATTTGACATCTGAACTTCATGCTTTTTGTGGCTGAGCAAGGCTATACAATTAGGTTAAGTCAGTAAGTTATGATGAAGTTGTATTTCATATTCAGATAAATGAATCTTCCCTGGGTATTTTGGAGCCATTATTGCAGACATTCTTTAGCCTCCTCTGACTGATATACTCACAGAGGTTAAATGTGTACAAATCACATGAGTCAGGAAAACATTTACTTTTTTCAGAGATCTATGTCTATTTAGGCTTTTATAAGTGTGTAGATGAAATTTAATTCTGTCTTAATATTGTACTTGTCTTCTGTTTGATTGGGGGGTATGTATATGGATGGACAAAGGATAGTAAGACTTTGAATCTTTCAAAAGGTAATCATAAAATCTTCTTTTTGTCTACCTGATTATAAGAAATCTGTAAGATGTATAAAATAACTTTTGGTGAAACAGTACTTATCACTTATGATATCTTTTAAAATATTGATTGATTGATTGATTGGAGACAGAGACAAAATGAGAGGAAGGCGAGACAGAGAGAGAAAGACACCGGCAGCTTTGCTTTACCACTTGGGAAGCTTCTTTCCTGTAGGTCGGGACAGGGGCTTGAACCCTTGTCCTTTCTCATTCTAACATATGCACTTAACTGGGTGCACTATCACCTAGCCCTAAGCCATATATTGTAAGTATATGTAAATCAATTCAAACTCCAACAGGGCTCTATAAAGTTCTTAATTTCTTCTTGGGTTCTTCTCAAGTTCCTTTTCCTTTGTTTTTCTTTCTCTATCTTCCTTTTTCCCCCCACCTCTATATTTCTCCTTCCTTCTTTACTTACTTCATAGCAGTACAATTTGTAATAGACCATTATTTTCTAACCTTCTTGTATGATATTTGATGTACTTGGCTACAAGAGAGATGATTTTTAGAAAATGAATTTTGCCATATCTAAGGTTGCTGTTATCTCCCACAGTATTATCTTCTTAGCAGCAAAGGTGAGGAGTAGCAAGCAATTCAGGAGCCAGTAAAAGGCAAAGAGTTTATTTTAACCTCCCTGACTCAGATTTAACACATCCTCTCCAAACTGGGTATGCCATCATACTGCTTATCAGGGCTTCAGATGTCTGCAGTGATTGCCACAGGATTCTGGATAATTTTATGGAAATTAACATTTGCAAAGATGATCTCCAATCTTTTATTATGAAATTGCTGTTAAATGTATCCTGACACTTGTGCAGAAAATGATATTTCTTTCTCTAGAGGAGGAAAAGCTGAGAGTGGTTTTTTGACTCATAAATAAGAAATAAAAATTTCTTCTTTCTTGGTTGTCAGGAACTTCATAATCCCTTGAGTTTTTCTACCCTTTTTATTAAAGCTAAAACTACTTCAAAGGCTGCCCAACCTAAGAGCCTCTGTCTCAGAGGGATGTTAAGTTCCTTTTTTGGGAAGGCAATGTGCCAAGGAGGAAAGGGAATCAAGCAATTATCAATACATTTATCATTTTTAGATTTTTCCTAAACTTTATTTAATTTGATAGAGAAATAGCTAAGTTGAGAGGGAAGGGGGAATAGAGAAGGGAAGAGAGACAAAGAGATATCCGCATTATTGCACTGCTGCTTGTGCATGTCTTCTGCAAATGGGGACTGAAGGCATGAACTCATGTCCTTGTGCATGGTAGGTAACATGTGGACTTAACTAGTCAGCACATGCATTATTAATCTAATTTTTATGTGTGTGCTTGAGGGTGTGTGTGTGTGTGTGTGTGTGTGTGTGTGATTTCACCACTCCAAGAAGTTATTTTATTTTTCAACAAAGAAATACATACATAGGAAAAAAAAAAGAAAAGAAAAACAGAAGGAAACACAGGTAACTACAGCTTTGGACTCCCTCCATTGCCATATCATCTCCTATGTGGTGCCAGGGCTCAAGTGTAGTTAGACGTCATTACCAATACAGGTACCTGATGTGCTCTCTCTCTCTAGTCAACATCTAATACATTTTCTAACTCTAATATGTCATTTTAAAAATCTGTTTTCCTGACTTCAGGTTTCACTTCCTCTTACCTTAAATTTAAAATTCTTTAAAGTAATTTTTGTTGTCCCTTGATGTCTGAACTCATCACTTTCACTGCAATTCTTCCTATCTATGTCCTGTACAAGTACTTTTTTTAAATTTCTTACAAGTATTTTTTTAAATTTCTTTATTGGAGAATTAATGTTTTATATTCGACAGCAAATACAATAGTTTTTTTCATGTATAACATTTCCCAGTAACTTACGAGTATTCTGGCCAGATACTTACCTTCTCTTTATCTTCATCTTGATTTCTTGTCTTTGTGTTTATGTGCACCCCTATGATGTCTCTTAGCTGACTGAATATTTTCCTCATAGGAACATGAAATATTAGTCCTTCTTTTGCTTTCTTTCTCTTTCTTTCTCCTTTCTACCTTTTTCTCTATCTCCATAGCTATAAATAACTCCCTAGTTGTGGTCTTGAGAATGTACTATCTTTAGAAAGGACAAAAACTACAGGTTCTGGAACGCATACAGGATGGGGAAAAAGAATACTTTAACATTGCTGGTGAGACTATAAATTGATATAGCCTCTGTTGAAGATGGTCTGGAGATACATCAAGACACTAGAAATGGGCCTACACTATGACCCAGTAATCCTTTTCATAAGTATCTATCCAAAGAAAACAAAACTATCCAAAAAGATCTTTGTGTCTTTGTGAACATAGGGAGCTGTTTGTAATAGCCCAGGCTTGGAAGCAACCCAGATGCCCAATGACAGATGAGTGGTTAAGAAAGTCACGGTATATATATACAATGGAATACTACTCATGTATTACAACTGCAATGTCATCTCCTTTGCATTATCATGGATGGTACTTGAAGAAATCCTGTTAAGCACAAGATGAATCCAGAAGCAGAAAGATGAATACAAGATGATCTCATTAACAGGTGGAACTTAAGAAAGAAGAAGGGAAAGGTTAAACACAGGACGAAACTTAGAACATATGTGGTGTGGGGGAAGGGAGGGAGGAATTCAGTGGACAATGGGAACCCAATGCAGAATGGTGAACATAACCTATGCCGGTGATGAGTTCAGTATATGGAGACCTATTATGGAAGAAGTTGATATTGTACCCATGTGGCAGTGGTCCTGTAAATCATCATTTCCTCAATAAAATACATTTTAAAAATGCTTTTTTTAAAAAAATGATTACCTAGTTTCTTTGCTGCTAATATAAGATAATCAGCAATTATTTTTAGTGTTTATTAGCAAGTGACTTGATTATACTGCTTTTAAATATTCTTGAAGTAACTGTAAAGCACTTGATATACAAGAGCCTTTCTTACCATATAAATTTTTAAAAATTCATTTAGTACTGGCACAGTAACTCACTTGGATAGTGCACTACCATTTTGTTGTGTGAATAGCCTTGCCACCACCCCCACTCCATGCATTGGAGGAAGCTTTACTGTTTTGGTATCTCTCCCTCTCCCATTCTCCCACTCATTGTCTCTATCTGCAAATAAAAAGGCAGTTCCAAATAGTGAAGCCTCAGTGATGACCAAAAATAAATAAATAAATAAATAAATAAATAAATAAATAAATAAATAAATGAAAAAAGCTGGGAAAGAGAACTAGAGCATCATTTTGGTATCTTTAATGCTGAGCATCAAAGTCAGCACCTAATGCTTAAGAATTGGATTCAGTGCTTTATCCACAGTGCCACCTCCTGGGCTGCCATACACTCTTTTCAGTTTCTGAGAATATTAAGTCTTCTCTAAGTTGTATCATGTCTATATAAATAAGATATTTTATTAATTTGTTTCAAAGCACAAGTTCTCACCTACTGTATCCGGAAAACACTGAGAAAAATGACTTACTGTTTTTCAAATGCATTTTTGCTATGCTTCTAAATTTTCTTCTTGTTTATCTAGAATAAATCTATAATCCATTCATTTTTGTGGAGACAGAACGTAAAGAGGGTGATTTTGAAATTAAAATAAAAAATGACACATCTGTATTGGAGTACCACCTGGGTTATATAGCACAGTGACAACCCAAACTTCTTTAGGAACTGTCATTGACAGCTTCTGATTAGAATTCTCAGGTTTTTTTTTTTTTTTTTTTTTTTTTTTTGGTAAATTCCCATCAAATGGAAGCTGTTAAATGTAAATGTTGACTTGAGATGGGGTTAGTTTGGGTTTGCAGAGGGCTGCTTTTATAAATGTTCTTCCAATTGCAATGCATGATTCATATGTGCTTTTGTAGAGTTATGATTTACATCTGTCAATATTGCCTACTCTTCGTCTGTTAGATCTAAGAGGCTCAGTATGTGAGCAAATGGTGGTGCAGAGAGCTTTTGGAGTTATCAGTATTGTGCCTTATTAAACAGATTTTAAAGAATTCTCTTAATGCCATGAAACATAAAATTGCCGTGTTGAAACAAAATTGGGAATACCTGGGGCTTAAAATGAGGACTATTTCAGTTCCTCGGATAATGCCATGAATGCTATTATGAAACCAGTGAAGAGTTTGTTAATGTTAACACAACTAAAATGGAAGAAAAGAAATGAAATTTTTACAAGTTATCTGTTAGTTTTCAGGTACAATATTGCACATTCTCAGTGTCCTCCACAGAAACAGTAGGGAGTACTTATCATTACAACATTGCAAACTGATAAACTGAAATTTAGAAACATTAAGTTAAAAAGTGGTTTATAGTCGATCAGTTATAAAAGGACAGAGGCACACTTCAAATATCAGGAGTTTCTTATGCCAGTGCCCATGTTTTACCAAGTTTTATGGAACTGAATACACACATGATTGAATTGATGGCTATTGGTTTGAAGCCATAACAAACTTTTCCTACATATGACCTGACCATGAAAATAGGTACTGTTTCAATGATGTGACATAATCAACAGGATCTCAGACATCTATGATATCTATCTACGCTGGGGACATAGAAATGATTGATAGTTCCATAAGAAAATAAAAAAACTGAAAAAAAGTTGTTTGAAATAAGAAATTATGAGAATCAGCAAGAGATGACACTTATGAAAATATATACAGAAAACTTAAAACAGTAAAATTGCTCATCAGTCTTCAGTAAACTCAGCAAGCAGTAAGAGCTGCTAATGAATTATTAAACTGAAATGTGGTCCTGGATTAAGATAAAAAAAGAGCCACAACTGACATGTTCTAAGTGATATGAGACAAATGTGACAATCAGCAACTTCAAAAATATTGAGAATAGTCAGGAGGTGCTATTTGCTTCACATGTTACTACATCAATTATGCATTTTAAAGTCAACTTAAAGAGGTTCCTAATTAAGCTCCTTGTGCAGCTGTCAGAGGAATTTTTTCTTTATTTAGTACTAAGCTTAGAGTCTATGATAAAACACCCATGATTACAAATACCAAATGAAAGAGCAAATGAATTAAAGATGTGCCTGATATTCTGCGCACAATTCAGGTAGCTTTTGAATTGCCATCAATAGCTCAAACTGCTCAATTTGGAATTTTCCAGTATCTGATTCTCCATTTCATATAGTCTGTTGGCATGGGATTAAAATTCAAATGAATCCAAGGGTGTAAAATTATTAAAGCACTAAGAAATTTTAGATCCCTCCTAAAATTGGAAGGAGAGAAAAAAATATATCATGTGGAACAGAGTACAATCACCTAGGAATCTCAGTGCTGATTTAGGTTGAACCAGACATATTCTTTTGCAGAGAAAAAAGTTGTATCTACATTAAAGGTTCTTTCTTAATACATCAAAATATATGATGCTGGTATCTGGAATAAGATGGCAAAAGCATTTACTTTACATAGTGAGCATGAAAAAGAGGCTGGGACATCGCACACCTGGTTAAGTGTGAATGTCATAGTATAACTCATGGATTAAGATGATGACTGTTAACACTATGTTGAATAGTAACGGTGACAGTGGGCAGCCTTATCTAGTACTTGATCTGAGTGGAAATGCTTCCAGTTTTTCACCATTAAGTATGATGTTGGATATAGGTTTGCTATGTATAGATTCCACTATCTTCAGGAATTTTCTATGTATTCCCATTTTTTGTAGTGTTTTGATCATAAAGGGATGTTGTATTTTGTCAAAGGATTTCTCTGCATCTATTGTTATGACTATGTGGTTTTTGGTCTTGCTTTTGTTGATGTGGTGGATCACATTGATTGATTTATGTATATTAAACCAACCTTGCATGCCTGGGATAAACCCCACTTGGTCATGATGAACAATCTTTTTAATATACTGCTGTATCCAGTTGGCTAGAATTTTGTTCAATATTTTAGCATCTATGTTCATCAGAGATATTGGTCTGTACTTTTCTTTTTTGGTTGTGTCCCTGTCTGCTTTTGGTATCAGAGTAATATTGGCTTTATAGAAACTGGTAGGGAGTATTCCAGTGTCTTCAATCTTCTGGAAGACTTTTAAAAGTAGAGGTATCAGTTCTTCTTTGAAGGTTTTGTAGAATTCATTTGTAAAACCTTCTGGTCCAGGACTTTTATTTTTGGGGAGATTTTTGATAACTGTTTCAATTTCATTAGCTGTGATGGGCCTGTTCATGTTATCCACATCCTCTTTAATTAGTTTTGTAAGTTGGTAGGTATCTAGGAAATCATCCATTTCTTCCAGGTTCTCTAGCTTAGTGGCATATAGTTGTTCATAGAAGCCTCGCATGATATGTCAACATAGTGTTGGAAGTTCTTGCCATAGCAATCAGGCAGGACGAATGAATTAAAGGGATACAGATTGGAAGAGAAGTCAAACTCTCTCTATTTGCAGATGACATGATAGTATACACAGAAAAACCTACGAAATCCAGCAAGAAGCTTTTAGAAATCATCAGGCAATACAGTAAGGTGTCAGGCTACAAAATTAACATTCAAAAGTCAGTGGCATTCCTCTATGCAGACACTAGGAAGAAATTGAAATCCAGAAATCAATTCCTTTTACTATAGCAACAAAAACAATAAGATATCTAGGTGTAAACCTAACCAAAGAAGTGAAAAACTTGTATACTGAAAATTATGAGTCACTACTCAAGGAAATTGAAAAAGGCACAAAGAAATGGAAAGATGTTCCATGCTCATGGGTTGGAAGATTTAACATCATCAAAATGAATATACTACCCAGAGCCATCTACAAATTTAATGCTATTACCATCAAGATCCCAACCACATTTTTTAGGAGAATAGAACAAATGCTACAAATGTTTATCTGGAATCAGAAAAGACCTAGAATTTCCAAAGCAATCTTGAGAAAAAAAAAAAAAAAACAGAACCGGAGGCATAACACTCCCAGATCTCAAATTGTATTATAGGGCCATTGTCATCAAAACTGCTTGGTACTGGAACATGAATAGACACACTGACCAGTGGAATAGAATTGAGAGCCCAGAAGTGAGCCCCCATACCTATGGACATCTAATCTTTGACAAAGGGGCCCAGACTATTAAATGGGGAAAAAAAGAGTCTCTTCAACAAATGGTGTTGGAAACAATGGGTTGAAACAAGCAGAAGAATGAAACTGAACCACTGTATTTCACCAAATATAAAAGTAAATTCCAAGTGGATCAAGCACTTGGAGGTTAGACCAGAAACTATCAGATACTTAGAGGAAAATATTGGCAGAACTCTTTTTCGCATACATTTTAAAGACATCTTCAATGAAACGAATCCAATTACAGAGAGGACTAAGGCAAGTATAAACCTATGGGACTACATCAAATTAAAAAGCTTCTTCATAGCAAAAGAAACCACTACCCAAACCAAGAGACCCCTCACAGAATTGGAGAAGATGTTTACATGGCACACATCAGACAAGAGTTTAATAACCAACATATATAAAGAGCTTGCCAAACTCAACAACAAGACAATAAATACCCCATCCAAAAATGGGGGGAGGACATGGACAGAATATTCACCACAGAAGAGATCCAAAAGACTGAGAAACACATGAAAGAATGCTCCAAGTCTCTGATTGTCAGAGAAATGCAAATAAAGACAACAATGAGATACTACTTCACTCCTGTGAGAATGTCATACATCAGAAAAGCTAACAGCATCAAATTCTGGAGAGGGTGTGGGGTCAAAGGAACCCTCCTACACTGCTGGTGGGAATGTCAATTGGTCCAACCTCTGTGGAGAACAGTCTGGAGAACTCTCAGAAGGCTAGAAATGGACCTACCCTATGACCCTGCAATTCCTCTCCTGGGGGTAAATCCTAAGGAACCCAACATATCCATCCAAAAAGATCTGTGTACACATATGTTCTTTGCAGCACAATTTGTAATAGCCAAAACCTGGAAGCAACCCAGGTGTCCAACATTAGATGAGTGGCTGAGCAAGTGTGGTGTATATACACAATGGAATACTACTCAGCTGTAAAAAATGGTGACTTCACCGTTTTCAGCCGATCTTGGATGGACCTTGAAAAATTCATGTTAAGTGAAATAAGTCAGAAACAGAAAGATGAATATGGGATGATCTCACTCTCAGGCAGAAGTTGAAAAACAAGATCGGAAAAAAAAAAAACACAAGTGGAACCTGAAATGGATTTGGCGTATTGCACCCAAGTAAAAGACTCTGGGGTGGGTGGGTGAGTGGGGAGAATACAGGTCTAAGAAGGATGACAGAGGACCTAGTTGGGGTTGTATTGTTATATGGGAAACTGGGGAATGTTATACATGTACAAACTATTGTACTTACTGTTGAATGTGAAGCATTAATTCCCCAATAAAGAAATTTAAAAAAAATGATGATTTTTGTTGGAATAAAAGGAAGTTGGATAAGTAGAAGAAAGGAAATTATATGTGCTAGTTTTCTTTTAAGTGAAACATGTAGAAGCTGTCTGGATCTAAAATTTCCTTTTTCCAAACAATACCAAAGTTATAACAATACATACAAATACCCTCACATAAACAGACTTGTCAAATGCAGACTTCCACTGCAGGGAAAAAGCTCAGATCCAGGCAAAAAGGCCACCGAGAGAGGCCCTTCTCCAAGGATAAAGCTCCTCTAAATCACAACAAACTACAACTAAAAAGACATTGATAAAGTACTGAACTAATCTGGAAGGCAGTGGACAAACTAATCCAAAATCCTGTTATTTCAACCCTATTACAATTTTATACCTATAACTATTACAATGGGAAATGAGAAATTAAGTTATAAACTTGGTGGGAATTGTAGAGTTATTTCCTGATAACAGCAATAGTTTGTTGAATGCTATACAGGTGTATACAACCATATCAAATTCAGTCTGCATAATAGAAGACCTTGGGGTCAAACTCCAGACATAACTTTCACTCACAGTCACTGGTCAGTTTTGGTTACTATCCAGCCCATTGTGCACCTAAAATCTCAAATTTCAGGTCATTAGCCATGCCAGCTGACCATGTTGCCTCAACCAAGTACTTGTTCAAATACAAGTCTCTGATTCAGATCCTCATGGGGCATTAAACATAATGGAAATACAGGAAATTAACTACATTGATGGACCAAAACATCGTCTTGAAGAAAACCTCAAATTCAGCAGTGCTGTATAAACTTTCTAAAAAGAAACTTCAAAGCAATGGTCCTAAGGATGCTTACTAAAAGAATTTAAATGGAAGAAAACTTCAACAAAGTCAGAGAAAATATGAAAGCAGTCACAACAGAAATTAGAGAGGTAAAGAAAACAGTAGCTGAATTTTAAAAATACAAAAAAAAAAAAAAGGAGGGAACACTGGCAGAATGACAAATTAAAGGTCAAAGTGGTGTGCTGGAAGATAGAGTAGAGGAAGACACCAAAATAAATAAATACCAAATGAAAAAAAGAGCCAGACGAAGATAATGTAAGGGAATTATGGAAGATTAAGAGGAACGATGTTCAAATCACAGGGATGCCAGATGAAGAGAGGAAAGGACAGAATTCTTTGAATTGTAGCTGTAGATTTCTCCAAATTAAAATAGATAGACAATAAGATCCAAGAAACTCTAGGAATTCAATTTTCAACAAACTAAACTCAAAAACTAGTGCACCGACATACATAGTATTAAAAACAACAAAGATCCGAGATAAAGAGAGAACTTTAAAGAAAGTGGAGGAAAGCTGAGACTCACCTAAAAGCCACGTTCACAACACTACCAGTTGATTTCTCAACAAAAACTCAAAAGACCTGAAGGGACTAGTAGAAAATATTCAAAAATTTGAGTGGAAAGTCCTCTACCCAATAATACTCTACCTACTAGCATAGGGTTTCCAAAGTAGATTTTAAAGAATGATGAAGAGATTTTCAGGCAAACAGAGAAATTCACTACCAGTAGTAAATCATTTATACAGAATGATTTCACTTGTCTAGAGGAAGTAAATAAATCAAAGGCATGTTCATAGTCAAATGAAGACAATTCTCTGGATTTGGATTACAGAGTTTTTGAGGTTACCTAAGGAGGTAGGGAGGCATGTTCAATCAACTTTAATGGAGAGATACTGATCCTT
This sequence comes from Erinaceus europaeus, assembly GCF_950295315.1. Classification (NCBI taxonomy): domain Eukaryota; kingdom Metazoa; phylum Chordata; class Mammalia; order Eulipotyphla; family Erinaceidae; genus Erinaceus; species Erinaceus europaeus. The sequence goes on from NC_080163.1 coordinate 94,038,962, forward strand.
TTGTTAAAGTTAATTGTGGTAATGCATTTTGAGAGTGTGTAGTTGTATTTCTAAAACATTCATATTCTTGTAATGTTTCCTCAAAAATAAAATTATTGCTAAAACAAAAACAAACAAAAAACTGTCTTGTACCTGACTGAAGAGAGCAAGCTTTCAGCTTTTCACCATTTAATATCATGTTGGCTGTAGGTTTGCTTCATTAGACTCAATTAATTTGAGGAATTTTCCATCTATCTCAATTCCTTTTAATATTTTGATCATGAAAGGGTGTTGATCTTGTCAAAGGCTTTCTCTGCATCTATTAAAATGATCATGTGTTTTTGGTTTCCCTTTTTACTATGGTGGATGGGATGCATTGGATTGACCTTCTCGTGGTGCATCCCGTGAGTACCCATTTATTGGGGAAACTGACGATCCTTCCTAGCCGACTGAATCCACATGGATCCCAGTCACTTTCAAAGCCAGCAACAAGCAGACATCAGGCTCAACCTGACGCTGTTGACTGGCTACGGAAGAAGGGCAAACGCTAGAAGAAGAAGAAGTATGGTGGATCACATTTATTGATTTACATTTTAAAAGTTATCCTTACATCCTTGGGATAAATCTTACTTGGTCATGGTGTGAAGTCTTTGTAATGTACTGATTTACCTGTACACTGTTGGCTAGAATTTTGTTGAATATCTTAGCATCTATGTTCATCAGTGATATCGGTCTATAGTTTTCATTTTTTGTTGTGTCACTGTTTGCTTTTGTTATCAAGATGATGTTAGAAGTGCTTGAGGAGTATAGGTAGTAGCTCCTTCTTTAAGACAAGTCTTCTGCTTACACTCTGATTAATCTCTTCCATCTCTTTTTAATGTTCAATTCAAAATTAAAAAAAACATAATTACTAGGGCTAGGCACTGGTATACGCCATTGAGCACACATGTTACTGAGTAAAGACACAGGTTCTAGACCTCAGAGTGGTGAAGCAGTGATACAGATGTCTCTCCTTCTCCCTCCTCTTCACTCTTCCTTCTCTTAATTTGTCTTTATCCTATCAAATAAAAAATAAATAAATAAAAATTAAAAGAAAAGGAAAAGCTGACCACTGGAAGCAGTTCATTGTCCAAGCACTGAGTCCCAGTGATAACTCTGGTGGCAATAAATATTAAAAGGAATTACAAAAAGAATAAGACACCACAACATTGCTACTCTTTTTGTGAAGTTTTTCTTTTCATAGTAATCCCATGTGGTGACTGAGAGCTCAAACTGAATTCTTCCTGCATGGTAAAATGTGAGTCATACTGATAAAACATCTCCTGGCCCCCAGAAGCCCTATTTTAAGAACAACTTTATTGAGGCATTTAAAAAAAGTCTTCTTTGAGATGTAGTTTTATAACTTTATATATAGCTTTAAAAATTATAATAATTTATAGTTTTACAGGTAACAAAAAAAAGAGATCATTACTGCAATTACATAGCTCAGCACTTTCAGTAGATTAATAAAATTATTCAACAATCAACATGAATCAAGTTTAGAATAGTTCCGTTATTTCAATAAGATCTGCCAGGTTCATATGTACTTAATTAGCATTTTCCTTTTCCCTTCACCTCAGGCAACACTAACCTGCTTTCCGTCTCTACAGATCTGTTTTTTTTTTCTAAGCATAATATATGAACTGAAATATATGGCTCTATATCTGGCTTCTTTTACTAACTGTAATTCATTTGTTAGAATTAACCACATCTCTACTATATCAATTCTTCATTTACTATCTATCCCCAATTAATATTAAATTTTATTTATATATCATATTTATTTACCTGCCCAGTAGTTACTGGATATTTAATTTGTTTTCATATTCTAGCTATTAATGAATAATGCTGCTAACAACTTTCTTGTGCTGCCATTTGGTGTGTCTAACCAATAGTTCTCCTTTATTTATCTTTTTGAGAAGCCAGCTCTTGGTTATACTGATTCTTTGAATAATTATTTTGGTTTTCTACTTCTTATCTACTTTTCTAATCTACTATCAGTCTGCTTTCTTACCTATTTTTGGTAACATCTCTACTGCAGTATCACACTCCCTAGTTCAGTTTAATATGACAAAACAATAGTAATCAAAACAGAGTAACATAGGAAAAAAAATCAGGCACTCAGACCATTGGAATAGGATAGAAAGCACAGTCACAAAATCTATGCATAAATGAATATGTAACATATAACAAGGGGGAAAAGCCAGTTCAATGGGAAAAAGAATCCCTCTTCAATAAACTATGTTGGAAATATTGGGTAGTCAAATGTAGAAAAATGAAACTAGCCTACCAGTTAACATTATACATTAAAATTAACTAAAAATGATTCAAAGATGTGAATACTAGGTATGAAGTTATAAAATAGTGGAAAAAAATTCAGTGGAACACTTTGGGACCTTAACATCAAAGATGTTTTCAGAGACTCATGATTATGAGCATGTGAAATTGAAACTAGATTAAAAATGGAACTATATAAAATTGAATATCTTCTACAAATCAAAAGAAACTTCAGGTAAACAGGCTATCCAGAAACTGGGAGAAGATATTTTCACATCACACACCTGACAAGGGATTAGTATCAAACATCTAAAAATAACTCATACATCTTAATAATAAGAAACGGTAAAAAAAAACAAGCAACAAAAAAATGTAATAAAGGTGGGCAAAAGATATGAACAGACTTCTGCTTTCCAAAGAAGACATGAGAGCCGGGTCATGTGCACTGGTTGAGCACATATGTTACAATGCACAAGGACCAAGATTTAACCCCCAGTACCCACCTGCAGGGGAAAACCTTCACAAGTGGTGAAGCAGGTCTTCAGGTGTCTCTGTCTCTTTCCCTATCTCTTTATTCCCTATCAATTTCTGGATGTCTCCAATAAATAAATTGATATAATAAAATTTAAAAAGAAAGAAAAGATACATATGGCTCACAGACTGATGAAGACAGGTTTCACTTATCATTAGAGAAATGCAAATTAAAACCATACTGCTGTAAGAATAACTTACATCAGCAAATGAAGAGACTGCAAATGTTAGCAAGGATCTGGAGAAAAAGGAACTCTGGGACACTGTTAGTGGGAATGCATACTGGTATAGATCCTGTAGAAAACAGTATGGAGAATCCTTAAAAATGGAAATACTAGGGGCCAGGCAGTGGTGCACCTGGTTAAGTGCACACATTACAGTGCTAAAGGACCATAGTTTAAGCCCCTAGTCCTCACCTACAGGGAGAAAGCTTCAAAGTGGTGAAGAAGGGCTGTAGGTGTCTGTCTCTTTCCCTATCTCTGTCTCTCCCTCCCATCTCAATTTCTCTCTGACTCTATCCAGTAATAAGTAAATAAAAAGATTTTTAAAAAAGAATAAAAAAATAATTCCATAATCTTTCCACTGAAGAAAATGTATGGATCTAAAAAAAAAAAAAGAAACACTTTATGATCCAACAATACCTCTCTTAGGCATATAGGTCATATATTCAATGGAATACAGTTCTACAATTGAAAAAGATGCTTTTGTGTCCTTCAGGACAAAAACGATGGAACTTGAGGTGATTATACTTAGCAAAATAAATAAGGAGGTCAAAGATAACTATCAGATGGTTTCACTCATACATGGACTATACACAAACTCACACAACACTCAAAAAAAAAATGAATGTAGCCAAGCTGTTTAAAATACTTTGTGAGAACTATGTTGGTGACTGTGGTGGGTGCAATCAGAATTGTTCTTATAATCTTGTAAACCATTATTAAATTATAATTAGCATAATTATCAATGCTTTTGAAAGTTGGTTGAGGATAAATAAAATTTTCTGTTAATGTCTATTTTTACAATTCTCAGAAGCTATTTAATTTCCTTAATTTTCAGTTTTTGTAACTACTAGGTGGGTCATAAAAAACAGATTAGAAAGAAGCTCTCCTGTTTTCTTTTTTTCTGATACTTTGGTGGAACAAATAAATAAATAAATAATAAACATACATAAAGTCATTCCATCTTATAATGAAAGTTTATCTGCATGATTTATTGCCTACCTTATAAAATACAACATTTCTTACATCAGGAAATTCTGCTAATAGAGGTTAGAAGTTACACAAAAATTAACTGTCATAGTAAAATTTGAGAGAAATGTCCTTGGAAAGATACTACAAAAGAAATGTTTCTTGAAATGGAGAAGATCTGGCTATATTTAGTCTTAGTAGGATTTTACTTTGACTTGAAAAGGCATCAAGTAGGGGGTTGGGCAGTAGTGTAACGAGTTAAGGGCGGCGGGCGCAAGGACCAGCGTAAGGATCCTGGTTTGAGTCCCAGGCTCCCCACCTTGGGGGGAGTCGCTTTTTGGGTGGTGAAGTGGGTCTGCAGGTGTCTATCTTTCTCTCCCCCTCTCTGTCTTCCCCTCCTCTCTCCATTTATTTCTGTCTTATCCAACAATGAAGACATCATCAACAGCAATAATAACCACAACAAGGCTACAACAACAGGGGCAACAAAAGGGGGGGGAGTGGCCTCTAGGAGCAGTGGATTCATGGTGCAGGCACTGAGCCCCAGCAATAACCCTGGAGGCAAAAAAAAAAAAAAAAGAAAAAGCAGTAAGTCAAGTTTCTATTTAGTGTCTATGTCATTTTTGTTTTTTCAAGTATGCAATCTGTTCAAGTAAAGTAACTTTCCACCTAGGGACATTTCTCATTTTTTGTATATATTAGAATAATGAATATAGGAATATTTCTTTTATATTTTTATTAATATTATTATTTAAAATAACATTGTCAAATATTTGATTACTCAAAAGTTAGAATATAATCTGCAAAATAACCCATCTGAATAGTGTATCTGTTTTACCATGCCATGTTAGAATTAATTCATTCTCTTCATGAGTCCCACTGACTTTCCTTATTTGGACTACTTATCTCATTTAGACAGAAAATTTCTTGCATAAGAAAAAAAAAAGTTTGTTTTTAAGGAACATATAATTTTTCTGACACTTGTTGGGGGGGGGGATTCTTGGCCTTGTTCTGATAGCTGTTTTCAAGCCCCTCTTGTTTACTTGGTGTCCTCAGTGTATCACAAAACCTCATTCTTTAGCCATCTATCCCTTCCTCCTTTTCTTTCAGACTGGGGAAGACCCTATGATTGCACTTCTGAACTTGTTAAAGTATTTCTAATTCCTCTTTCTAGGCTTACTTTTATCAGACTGTTAATATTTAAGGGATTTCCTTGTTTTCATCTTTCCCTTTCTTAATTACCTCCTTCCTTTCTTTTTCTTTTCTTCCTTGTATTATTCCTTCCTTCTCCTTACTCTTTTCCTTCATCCATTGCCTCCTTAGCTCAGTCCTTCGTCCTTCTTTCATTTCCTCCTCCTCTCCTTTCCTTCCTTACTTTTTTGAGGAACCAGAGTCTCATGCAGGAGTGATTCCACTACTCTGAGGTATTTAATTTTAATTTTATGTTTATTATATAGTTTATTAGTGATTTAATAATGATTGACAAGATTGTGGGATAAGAGGGGTAGAACTGCATACAATTCCCACTACCAGAGTTTCATATCCCACCCTCTCCAGTGGAAGTTTCCCTATTATCTATCCCTCTAAAAGCATGGACCAAAGATCGTTATATGGTGCAGAAAGTGGAAGGTCTGATTTCTATAATTGCTTCTCCGTTGGACATGGGCATTGACATGTTGATTCATAGCCCTCAATCCATTTTTATCTTTCCCTAGTGGGATAGGGATCTGGGTAGGTGGGGTTCCAGGACATATTAGTTAGGTCATCTGCTCAGGGAAGTCAGGTTGGTGTCATGGTAGTATCTGCATCTTGGTGGCTGAAAAGCATTAAGATATAAAGCAGAACAAATTGTTTAATAATCAGGAGCCTAAAGGTAAGAATAGAACAGATGAGATTTGGGGACTTCATGTTGGAAGGAGCTAGGCAGATAATTTTAGGTATCTTCAAGGCGCCCAGGACATGCAGGAGGGCTAAGAATATTGTCTGGGAAGATTTTGTCAAGTTGAGGATAGGAATAGAAAACTGCATATGGGCAGAAAGCTCCCAAAATATGGGAAAAGTATATAAATACTGTTCATAGTAAACCCCATTGATCTGACCTAGGGCCCATGTCTGTCCATATTTAGCACAGGAGGCTGTGTATCCTCTGTGTCCCTGTCAGTCTGAGCTCACATCCCATGGTCATAGCTAGGAAAATTCTAGGCTGCCCTCATTTCAAGACCAGTTTTCCTCAAGTGGTAGTAGGTTGACCCAGCCTCCCTTCAGAGAGTAATCTGTACTATTGTTGTTCTAATTGAAGACAAGGTCTTGTAGAGGCCCATAAGAGGGTTTATGATGTTTTTGATGGAGATGACCGGTGATGGTGGAGAGAGGGATCTGTTAGAGATCTAGGACCATGATATCTATATGGGAATCCCAGGATTTTCTGACTAGGGCCCCAGATGATGAGGTGACCTGGTAGTGACCAAAACAGCCATCATTAAAGTGTGCTGGTCTCTTGTTCTTTCCCAGCTTTTGTTGTCCTTTCTTTTACTGACAAGGTTAGACTGACAGGGTTAGAGTGATTGAGGGAAGTAAAACAGAAAGTAGGTGAAGAAGGTATCTAGGTATTAGTAGAAAATGTTTGATTAAGTACTTTATGGTGTCTTTTTTTTTTTTAGTTCTTCCCACTTGCTTGCTGCAATTCACTCAACTAAAGAAAAAGACAGAGAGAAGAGAGCCATCACAACACCAGAGCTTGCTCTGGTCACAATACTTTCTGTGGAGCAAGGCATATGGCTAGGCATGAGTTCTGTCTGGTGATCTAGCTTTCTGGCCTTGTTTCCTTTATGTCCTTATTTCTTTCTTTCCTACCTGTAAAAAAAATTAGCTTAGGAAGAGAAGATATACTCATTTTCAGTTTTGGCTCAGAGATATTTAATTTTGTGTTTTGAAAATATTTCAAACTACAGGGAAGTATAAAAATAGCACAAATAGCCCCCAAAGGTACTTCATTCAGATTCCCACAGTGTTAATATTTTAGTATATTTACATTACTTTTTTGCTGAAATGTTTGTACAAAAGTTGCAAACAACATGGCCTTTAAAGAATTCAGTGCAGAGTTTCTAAAAAACAGCATTCTCTTTCATTAACACATTTAGATTTAATTTATCAATTGTTCTATTTTAGAAGAAAATGTTCTTAAAGTCAAACTTCTTATCATATACTATGTTTAGTTGCCATTTTCTAATTGCCTTTACATTGGAACACTTCCCTAGACTTTATTTTTCATAACCATGACATCTTTTTAATATTAGAGATCATTTTGTACTTGTGGATCCTAACTATGATTAGATTCCAGTTATACATTTTTGATAGAAATACATCAAAAATTTAGTCTCTTGTGTTTGCTTCAGTGCATTGTATCAACATGTGTCTCATGAAATTGTCTTTTTGGTGGTAATATTAGCTTGATCATCTGATTACTGTGGTGTTGAAGTCTCTCCTCAAATGTATAAGGCCTTTTATAAAAAGGATAATAGAAGTGACAGTCAGGGAAACTGAGCCACTCTGAATACCAAGGTAGTAAGGAGCTTGATAGTGAAGTGCAGGAGAAAGAAGATAGATCAGAGAGTCACTGGCTATTTTTCCTGACACACAGTTCTAGTGACAAGCAGATGGATATTGCAAGCAAGTTTAAGATAGCAGTGTGTCTGGTAGTCAAAGTAGAAACCTAAAGGAGGGGCATTTGGAGAGATCTACAGGTCCTGTTCTAAATGCGTTTATTATTTCTTTCGATTCCCAGGCAAGGCCTGGTAATGAATCTGGGATTGTTATGGTTCAGCAGAATGGGAACTGTGTATGTATGTGAAAAAATAAGAAACATTTTTACTTGGTTTTAAGTCTTCTTAAATGTGAGTTAACTTCCTCCTCAACTACCTCTCTGTAGTATATAGAAGATGTACAGGGTATAGTTTCAAACACTTTGTTGAATGTTTTGATTACTAAAACACTTAGATTACTTGTTATGATGGACAATCAAGAGAACAGTCTTATATATAGTTAATTGCTATCTAAATGATGCACAGGAGAGACCATTCTTTAATATCTGTTTATAGTCAGGTGATAAGAATGTTTGTATATTATTTATAAAAGCTGTATATTCTACTTCATCTCTTCATGGTAAACATATTTAAAAGATTTAAAAAAATCACTGGCTATAGATATCTATTTCTTGTTAGTTTTAATAAGAACACAATAAACACAAAGTAAGTAATGAAGGAGATTGGCATATGTAGGAAAAAGTAAATTTAATGTAGGATTTAAAAGGTTAAAATATTGCCATGTGTTTAAAGCTTTGCCAAATGGCGTTCTGAGATTTTAATTCTTTCAATATTTATAAATAGCATACGTTGTCCTACTATTTTTAAGTTTCAGATTTGAATTTACTTTGGTCTGACATTTAAGATATTTGAGTATGAAAAAAAACAACAGTATTTTAGTATTTCTGAGAAGGTCAATTAATCTAATATCATATCTATAAATGACATCTTTCACTTTCAACAGTGGTTCTTAGAAATCAGTTAGGTCATTGAGTGGTAAATAGCAAGCCTATTTTAGAAAGGAAAGACACTATCATAGGAAGTTGTATTTCTCTCTGATTTAACAAAATAAAGAGTAAATAATACACATGAGCCTATAAAGTCTGGATTTTGAGTTATGAAGATCGGTTTTACTGGAAGGCATGTAAAAAGTCAGATTAATTCCATGTTACAACCAATGACCTTCTATAGGAAGAACAAAAGAAGAGATGTGCTTATTATTCTATAGACTGGGGAAGTATAAGCAATCATGTTAAAAGATCATGTTTACTAGCTTTGTGTCAATTTTAAAAAGTATTTACAGGCCTTTCACTGAGTTCTAGAAAGAATTAATGGTTTTGTGCCCAGGAAGCTCATAATTTAGAAAAAGGACAGAAATTCCAACTTAATTATAATTTAATGTGACAAGAAATATAATAAATCTAGTCAGCTATGAACTCGAGATGCAAAAGATATTATTTGCCTAGTTTTAGAATCAGAAGGTAAATATTACTTGTTTATTCTGTAAATTTTCGTACCTTTCAGACATGTCCTTCATGTAGACAAAAAGGCAAAGTAGAATTAACTGAGAAAGAAATATTTTACTCACGTGCTCTCCAGTGATGATTTCTTGTCTGACTTGGGACAAAACCCAAAGTTCTTGCTGGATCATTTGAGGGTAAGATGATCTGTCACCTTATTATGGTTCTATCTTTATCTTCTACTTCACCTTTGCTTAATGTGCTCTACAGTTTGGCCTCCTGACTCATGCCGAACTCTTTTTTTTTTTTTTTTTTTTAATATTTATTCCCTTTTGTTGCCATTTTTTTTTATTGTTGTAGTTATTATTGCTGTTGGATAGACAAAGAAAAATGGAGAGAGGAGGGGAAGACAGAGATGGGGAGAGAATGATAGACACTTGCAGAACTCCTTCACTTCCTGTGAAGCAACTCCCCTGAAGGTGGGGAGCCAGGGACTTGAACCAGGATCCTTATGCCGGCCCTTGCGCTTTGCACCATGCGTGCTTAACCCACTGCGCTACTACCCAACTCCCGCCGAGCTCTTTCTTATGGTTGATATTTACATGGTCTGATCCCAGTATCTACCATTGTCATAGCCCTTACCTATGTTTTGTACTTGTTATCTTCTTATAATGTCCTCTTGAACCATGACATATAATGGTATTATTACCATTATTTTCTTTGTCATGCTTTTCTTTATAGCACTTACATAATTGATATTACATTTGTTTGTGTATATCTGACTATACTGACTTTCCCACACTAGAATGTAAATTCCTAAGGGCAAGTTGATTTCTTTTCTTTTTCTCTTTCTTGCTTTCCTTTTTTTTTTCTGTTTAAAAAATTCATTATTTTAATTAGAATTTTTGCTACCATGGATATCTCTGGTGCTAGGTGCCTACACAAAGACTCCATCACTCCTGGGGATAAAATTTTCCCTTTTATTTTTTCCTTAATTGTCTTTCATTCTAATAGAGACATAAATAGAGAGGGAGAGTGCTGGAAGAAGTGGAAGACACACCTGAAGTACTGCTCCACTGTTTGTGAAACTTCCCATCTGCAGGTAAGGACTAGGGACTTGATACATAGTCACATGTGTGCTTTACCAGATGTGCCACTGCTGGACCCCTGAGCATGAGGTTTTCAAATTTATTTACTAGTGTGCCCCTATCCTTAAACATAATCTGAATTTTAGACAAATGTAAAATTAATTATTGAGGTTTACCAACTGGTCATCCATCTTCATAGTTATTCAAGATTTAGGCACAACTCGTCAGCAGAGACAGAAAGATTCAGTCATATCTCTCTAGTCTACATACCAAGTATCTGCTATAATGTGGTATTTCCACTGGGGTAATGCTTTGGCTGCATCCTTAGATGTGCAAATTTCTAAATCTTGTTAATAGAGACATCATCTGGAATTTCCATCAAGTTCTGCTTTATTTTGCCATATTTTGTGGTAACTTAGCCCACTTTATATAAAGTGTACCTTACTATCTTATTGTCAATTATTCCTACATATTAAGACTGAAATAACAAACTCCCAAATACTAATTAAAATATATAAGCCATAGGAGCAAAGCATGCAAGAATTGATAATATTTAAGCCCAAGAAGAAATTCACATAATTCCAAGGACTAAAAAATGAAAAAGGGGAAGAATTAAACACCTGAGAAGAATTGTCAATTAAGAACTAATTGGAAACAAATAGTGCATAACTATTTAGAATTTGCCATGCACTGAGTAAAGAAGTCAAATTGCACTCTGAGTAGCATGTTAAAGTGAATATCTGCAACTGACCATTAAAAGCTGGCTACAGGATGTTCAATTACTTTTTAATGTCAACAAGCTATAATTGAATTATGCAAAATGACATCCCATTAACACCCAGTTAACTGCTTGAATCAATGGCAATAATTTCCCTTCTATTTTTGTGTAAAACAATTAGCACTAATTATAAAATCTATAACAAGCTTCAGAGTAAGGTTGACTACAAACTATTTCTCATTATGTTTAAAAAAGATGAGGGAAGAGTTCATCAACATAGATGACTCTACTCGTACACGGAATACATGTAACCGCACATGTATTAATCCATTGTTTCATAATAGTTCTAGTAGCTTGATCATAATGTTTCTTTCAGTCATTCAGCCTCAAAGCTGGGAGGCCAATTCTAGCGTACCATTGATGCATCTCCTGCTTTATAGATGTGGTGTAATGATTATTGTCAGACAAAACTGAAAATCACTGACAAATCTCACAATGTCAAAAGAAACATGTTTTTTCACTGTAATAAAAAAGAGAGCATTCACAGAGTTTCAATTATTAGTATACTAACTCTTGGCACATGTTGGTATTCCTGAGGCAATATAGTTTTCAGTTAATCAGATGTGGGAACAAAACCTGTATCTGCTGTTTAATGCTAGAACCCTACAGACAGACATTTCATTTTATTATTTTATTTTATTTTTTGGTATGAGGGCTTTGTGCCTGTGAGATTCCACTACTCTCTCCAGATATTGTTCCCCTCCTCTTTTCCTTTTATAAATTCAGATCGAGAGAGAAAGAGAGACAGGAAGAGTGAGAAAAGGAGAAATACTAGTGTTTCTCTTCCATTAGTAAAGATGCTATGCACGGTGATTTCATATATTTGTTGGGGACTTGAACCTGGGTTGTTAGGCATCCGAAAGTGTGAGCTGTCTTCCAGCCTCAGGGTTCCCTTTGACTGGTAAAACTATCTTTGGAATCTTAGGTTCAAACGTAGGTATTATTTTTTTCCAGAATAAAATGTCATGACAATGAATATGTTCTCACTTAGCTGTTTGGAAAGTGTTTTCATAATGAAGGAGGGGACTTACATACATAAGGTTCAGAGATCAGTCCTTAGCATTATATCTGCCAGACAGATGCTCTGGCTTATTCTCTCCTCATCTCCCCCTCCTTTTTCCTCCCTTCCCCTCCCATTCCCTCTCTTTTCTTCTCCCACTAAATAAATACATACATATATACATACATACATACATAAATACTTTAAAAAATAAAATAAAGATAGAAAATACTTATTTTTGGTGTATATTATGACAAAGCCCCATATGATTTACATGCCTTTTTTAGGTCTCATTTGCTGTATCTCAATATTATTTTATAATGTTCAGTCTAGAGACATTCACTTTTATTATTTTAATTCCCAAATACTTTATATATCTGTTTAACACTACTGCATTTTGAAAAGTTTTTGATGTATTTCATAACTTGTAGCAAATGCTTGAAATACTTCTAATATCCTTCAAATGCATCTTTGCTATATTTTTAATTTCCTTCTAAAGAAAATATACTCTGATTTTACATATGATAGTCTATTTGATAATTGTTTTACAGATATAGCATAACTTTTCTCCTATTCATGTTTGCTCCCTGTATTCCCATTTAAATAACTTCTGCTGACTCACATGTAAGTGAATAAGTTGTTATCTGTGATGTGCTAGTCTGTTTATAGGCCTGTTATAGTTCCTCACTTCCACTATCAGTGACTTTTGCTCTTTCCAATGGGCCCTATTATATAGGTAACATTCCTCTTCTGAAACCCTCCACCAATTATTGTGTATTGTTATCATATATTTTTATTTATTTCATTATTGGATAGGAACAGAAAGAAATTGAGAGGGATGGGGGAATAGGGAGGGAGAGAGAAAGAAAGACACCTGCAGCACTACTTCACCACTCATGAAACTTTCCCCTGCAGGTAGAGACCTGGGGCTCAAACCTAGGACCTTGAGCATTGTAATGTGTGCACTTAACCAGGTGCACCGCCACCTAGCCCTTTCTTTTCTTTCTTTTTTCTTTTTTTTATTTCTTTACTGAGGAACTAATATTTTACAGTTGACAGTAAGTACAGTAGTTTCTACATGCATAACATTTCTCAGTTTTCCACACAATACAACCACCATTAGGTCCTCTGCTATCCTGTTCCAGAACCTGAACTCTCCCCCGCACCCACCCCAGAGTCTTTTACTTTGTTGCCATACACCAAGTCCAGTCCAAGTTCTGCTTAGCGTTTTCTCTTCTGATCCTGTTTTTCAACTTCTGCCTGTGAGGAAGATAATTCCATATTCATCCTTCTCTTTCTGACTTATTTCACTTAACATGATTTCTTCAAGCTCCATACAAGCTGAGCTGAAAACAGTGAAACCACCTAGCCCTTTCATTTATAATATATTTATCATTGTAATTTTAAAAACTCTCTGTTTGGTTATATGATTTTCTTATTTTTTTCTTTTTCTTTTTTTTTTTTTGATCAGTGTGTGTGTCTTTGCTAGGGCTTCACTGCTCTGGGACAACTTTTTCAGAGAGAGAGAGAGAGAGAGAGAGAGAGAGAATGACACCACAACACTGAAGTTGGGTCATGCACCACAAAGCATGTGACCTTCCATGTGGGCTGTCTAACTAATAATTTGACTTTAATGTAGTTATTAAGTAAATTTCTCTTTATATTTATTTTATTTTTAACGCTTTATATGTAGGAAATATTTGCCTGTTTCAAGGACACAAAGATATTCACCTCTCTTTACTTCTAAGGGCTTTATTCTATTCTGATAATTACTTTAATGAAATCTAGATTTGATTTGATATTTCAGGAGAAATATATCAGCTTAAGTTAATAAGTGTTTCATGTTCCACTGAGGGTGGAATGTCCTTATTCCTGGTGTATTATTGATATGTACACTATAATCAGTCAAATACACACTTAAATATGTGTATATACACACACACATACACACACACACACAAACACATGTATATGTAGAGAGATAACAATATTGAGCTATTGTTTATATTTGTGCCAGGGATTGAACCTGAGTCATATGGTGCCTCAGGCTGTTGTGCTACTGATAGTGATGGTTCAGTCTTCCTAGAACTATTTAGAAATATTATAAAATTATAAACATCCTGTAAGTATTCTTGAGATTCAGTGAATTCATGTGAACTAATTACGGTTATTATAACAGAACTATTCCAAAAGGACTTTAAAGTAGTTTATTATAATTCCATTATGTCTGTGGTCACAAAAGAATAGTTTTGAAAATGTATATCTGGCTCAAGGGATTTTATTGATTTTACCTCACAGTTTACTTTAGATTCAAATGAAACAGTCCATCTGATTTTTGTGTTACTTGCCAGATTTGGTAATTAGACAAAAAGTAAATCATTAGGTTATTTAGAATAGCAAGAGTTTAGTATTAAGACAGATTTCTTTCAGGTTATATATGGCTAGTATTTCAGAGGGAAAGTATCTCTGGCAAGTCCTATTAATCTTTTTTGACATCTAGAAGATGTAATCCCTATAGGCAGCATATACATAATTTTTACATTATTTAAAGTGATTTATTTACTAAATACATCCATTGGAATTTTAAAAACTTAGTAAAAACATAACTAAATATTTATTCTCACAAACAATTCTAAAGTATTTAAAAGTAGGTTTTATTTATTTTCTAATATACATATAAATGTAATGCAGTAATTTATAGTTGGTATCACATGAATATTTTTTAGAAAATATACTGTGTTGAAAGGAAAAGTTATATAGTTAATTTAAACAATATTTTAAATGTAGATTTTTATATTTATTTATTCCCTTTTGTTGCCCTTGTTTTATTGTTGTAGTTACTGTTGTTGTTATTAATGTCGTCATTGTTGGATAGGACAGAGAGAAATGGAGAGAGGAGGGTAAGACAGAGAGGGGGAGAGGAAGATATACACCTGCAGACCTGCTTCACCACCTGTGCAGTGACTCCCCTGCAGGTGGAGAGCCGGGGGCTCAAACTGGGATCCTTACTCTGTTCCTTGTGCTTTGCACCACGTGTGCTTAACCCGCTGTGCTACTGCCTCACTCCCATTTGTCAGTATTTTTTAAATTAGGAATTGAAAATAAGTAATATATTGTTTACATTAAGAAATGAGGCAACTGAATAATCAGACAGTTTGAATGCAGATGATACACCAGGCAGCTTTCAGAGCTTCTCATGATTCTCACACACTTTCATTCTTGCTTGCTTGTTTCTTCTCCTTCTTCTCCTTCTCCTTTTTCATCTCCTTCTCCTTCATTTTTTTTCTGTACCAGAGCACTGTTCAGCTCTGATTTAAGGAAGTGCCAAAGACTGACATGAAACCTCTGAGCCCCGGTATGAAATTGTTTTGCATAAACATTATGCTTTTTCTCCTCTGGCATGAGAATTTTTTGTGTGTGACCATTATGCAATATGCCTGGCCTTCTCCCTTGAATTTCTAAAACAAATTCTTATTATCTATCATCTTTACCAATCTCTATTTAGTGGTAATAATACTAGAGTTGTTTTTTCAACTTAGAAATGTAAAACAAAATTAATTAATCCTTTCTTAAATAAAAAAAGTGGGAAAAAAAGAAATGTAAAACATCTAATTTGTGTATAAGTAGTTGTTACACTATTGATTATTAAGACAGTGGCCAAGGACATTAAGAGGGAATTTAATTTTCATTACCTATAGAGTTATCAGAAGGTAATTTTTTAAAAGGCTGGGGAAATAGTGAAATAGCCCCATGGATATTATAGTAGACTTTCATGCCTGGGCCAGTTGAGGTCCCAAGTTCAAATCCTAATACCACAATAAATCATAGATGGGAAGCATTCTTGAGAGGAAGAAAATATATATGTATATGTTTAACATAAAATAAATAAAATAATTTTATAAATATGTATTGTCATATACTCTATATCATATTTTATCAACAATATAATTAATAATATATGCATATATTCATTTATATTTTGCATAACATTAATGTGTCCTATATACTATATGTTATTGATATATATTATATGTAATATGTACTATAATAAGTAATTAAGCAATATAAAACTTTATACATTGATATATTAATGTATTATAAATATATTTATTTATATATAAGTATAAATATAAGTATATTTATAAATTTATAGCATAAATATGTTTACAAATCTATATTTTATAAACATTAATACATTTATATCTGTGTATAAAATATATAAAGATATATATTTTAATTTTAATATAAAGTATTGCAAATACTTTTTTCTTTAGTGTGGAAATAGACTTGTGTTAGCAAATAAAAATTTTAGAAAAAAAATTACAGTTTCAAAGTAGAATGTCAACATTTTATTTAAGTTTATCAGGAATATTGCAGTTTTCCCAATTGCACTTGTTACTTTTCTCATTTTAATCAATCCATTTAGGTGAGACTGAAGATACATTTAATACTTTCTTCACATTTAAAGAAAGTTGAAATTAGCATGCACAATACAGAAAATCAGGGTTTGGAATTAATAAATATGTTTTGTCGTGAAATAAAATAACAGAGAGTTCCTGATTGTGCTCTGTCAGATGAAAACTAAAACTAAAGTGTAGTTTTACTTCATTTGTTGTTTAGTTTAGTTCAACTGATGTGGCACTTTAATGCTATTTTGTTGGGTTATTGTTGTGTTTGCTTTTGCTAAGATGGCTAATAACTTGTCTATTTTGGTATTTGACTTCTTACTTTCTTCTTAGTTTTGGCTCCTTTTCTCTCTCTGGGTCTAATCTTGTTCTTTCTGTTATAGTGTGACTTTTTCCATGAGTTTTTTTCACTTCAGTTGCAAATTCGTGGACTTGTTTGTCAGGCTCTGCCTCAAAGATTCTAATTGTCTATGGCTTATTAGAATCTTTTTTTTTTCTGGACTTTTCCCTTGATTTGCTAGTGTGATGGATTTTTTTTTTTTTTTGGTCTCCCCATTTTGTCTTTTGTCTGTGGGTCCTGATGCAGACTGGTCCTGTTCGAGGCTTTGCTGGTGTCTACCAGGACTAGCTGGCGGGGGAGTCAGGAGTCCCTCCTTTGTATGGCATCAAGGCTTGCACTGTATGAGGTTTGTTTGGGTCCTCAAAGTCTGAGGAGCTTCTGGTGGAGTGTGCAATGTAGCTGGAGGGTCCCTCCCATGGGTCACAATGGGAACCTGTCCTGGATGTGCTTCTGCAGATGTCCACCAGGGTTGATAGGTTTCCAACCAAAGATGGAAATTAGAGATCCTCTCTGGGCTCAATATTTGAGTTGCATAGGGCTCTGAAGATGTCCACCAGGGATGATAGGTTTCCAACCAAAGATGGAAATAAGGGACCCTCCCTGGGTTCAAGGTTTGAGTTGCCTAGATATACCAGGACTAGCAGGCCTCAGGCATGACACACAGTGATACAGGGTCCCAGGCTGAAGTCATGGTGCAGGCTGGAACAGAATAGGCTGGGCTAGGATCTGTCAAGTAGGCCACAGTCATATTCTTCTTCTTCTTTACTTTTTTATATTTATTTATTTATTCCCTTTTGTTGCTCTTGTTATTTTATTGTTGTAGTTATTATTGTTGTGATGTTGTCATTGTTGGATAGGATAGAAATGGAGAGAGGAGGGGAAGACAGGGGGGAGAGAAAGATAGACACCTGCAGACCTGCTTCACCACCTGTGAAGTGACCCCCTGCAGGTGAGGAGCTGAGAGCTAGAACCAGGATCCTTATGACAGTCCTTGCGCTACCGCCCAACTCCCTCTTCCTTCTTCTTTTTCTCCTCCTGCTCCTCCTTTAGTGGTTTAATATTGGTTCTAAAAATTACAAGATAACAGGGGTACAGTTTCACACTATTCCAAGCACCAGAGTTCTGTGTCCTTATCTCCATTATTAGAAACTACATTGGTTCTCTAAAGGTCACAGATGGTGGATGACTTATTTCTAAGTCATATCTTTTCATCTATATTTTTGTCACCTGCACTTAACCTGCTGAGCTACCACCCGACTCCCCTATTACTACTTCTTAATGTCTTTCCTTTATTCATCTTCTCTTTCTGTTTCTTGGTGATATTGGGTTTCAGAACCCTCTAGTCATCTTCCTCTAACATTTCTCCCCCTCTGAGAGTATAGACCAAATTTCTTTATGGGGTACAGAAAGTAGGCATTCTGGCTTCTATAATTGCTTTTCTGCTGAACATGGATGCTGGCAGTCCAATTCATACCCCCAGCTTTTTCCTATCTTTCCTTAGTAGGGTATGGATCTGGAGAGGTGAAGCTCTGGGACTCATTGGTGAGGCATCTGCCCAGACTTAGAGGCAGTTAAGATATAAAGCAGGGCAAAGTGTTTAATAAGCAGGAAGAGAGTAGGTGAGAATAGGGATTTTAATGTAGAAAGAAGTTAGGAAGTCTACTTTAGTTATGTTCCTAGGGGCCCATGACTTTAGTAATTTTTGCTTGAGCTTGACAGTTAACATGGAGGTGGACTAAAAATAATTATCTGGGAAGATCTTGTCAGAGTTGAGAATAGAACTAGAAAGACAGATTATGCAAAGAGTAGTTCCCAACTTAAAGAAAATATATAGATACAATGAATTGTTTACCATATCAATTTGACCCAGGGCCCATGTATATTCATATTTAGCTTGTATAACCTCCAAGACCCAGTCAATCTGGGCTCTCAGTCCATGTTCACAGCAGGACTATTATAGATTGCACTCATTTCAGGACCAGTCTTCCTCCAGTGGCAGAGTAGGCTGATCCAGCCTCCCATAGGAAAGTGGTGCAGTCCCTATCATTGCTACTTCATAGTGCAGGCATGGTCCTGGAGAGACCCTCAAAAGAATTTATGCTAGCTTTCCTGATGGAAGTGACCAGTAATGGTGGAGAGAGGGGTCTATTAGAGGTCTAGGTTCATTGTATCTATGGGAAACCCATGAACTTCCTGATGAGAGCCCCAGGTGATGAGGTGGCCTGATAGTGACCAAAAAGTCTGCCATTAATTGAGCCAGTCTCTTGCCCTTATTCAGGTTTTCTAGTCCTTCTTTATCTGAGGAACTTGCTCTTTCTTCCAGCTGTTAAAGCGTTGAGTATCATTTGTTATATCCAAATGGGTGTTAGGTCTAAGGGTTCTTTTCAGGGCCATAGTCTGTCTGTCTGTCTGTCTGTCTCTCTCTCTCTCTCTCTCTTTATAGGACAAAGAGAAATCAAGAGAGGAGGGAGAGAGAAAGATAAACACTTGCAGACCTGCTTCACCACCTGTGAAGTGAACCCCCTGTAGGTGGGGAGCCGGGGATTCGAACTGGGAGCCTTAAGCTGGTCCTTTCACTTCATGCCATATGCACTTAACCCGCTGCACTACCTTCCGACCCCAGCCATAGTCTTTATTAGCAAGTTTTATAATGCGTCAAGAATTCCAAAGTCAAAGAGTTGACTAAAGCAGAAAGCAGCACAAACAATGAGTACTTGAGTAAACTGCTTTAGGATATTAGTAGTGGTGGTTGAGTCTGTAAACATTCTAGATCTCATCTCAGTATCTTTATGGTTACTGTGCTTCAGTAAATTACTTTTTGTATTCCCATAACTGGAGTAAGAAACTGTTTTTTATTCCCATAACAGGGGCCTTTGCTTCATGAATGTCATTGCTGTTGACTCCATCCATGCTTGAGGAATTTGCAGATGACTTTCTGGGTACAGAGTCTTCTAAGTACTGAGTTAGACAGTAAGAATCCATTAAGGCTAGTGTTAATAGAAATCTGCTATATAATATGATTGTTCCCCACCAGATGAACTTTCTGACAGTCTGGCCTTTCAGGTTTTTTTTCACTGTCTGCTCAGCTGTTTTTTCCTCATTTTGTCTTTTTTGCTCGTTTTCCCACAGCCATATCATGATTTATATAATTATTAATAGGTGCAGTCCCTTCAATATCTAAACTTTTCATCTTACACTAACCTCTCCATCTTATTATTTTCCCAGGAACTCAATTATTCTGACCCTTAAAAGCTTTGGTCCTGCTAGGTGCCATTGACAGTATGATAGTACTTTTTTATTACCTTCAGTCTTTTATTTTCTTATCTCTTATTGAGCATGAGTTTCATGATAATGTATTTAATCTACCCATTACATTTACTCATAAAATTATTGTTTCATCATTCTGAATTAAAAAATCTTTGCCTTACCTACTCTGTATTTATGCTATTGTCCATGATGGTAACTGGAGAAACAATAGCAGTCGTATCATAAATATTGGGTTTTCCCATGATGAGAACCAGTGGACTTTTAATGCTGCCTGACAATCATAATTCATCTCTCTATTTATTTGTCCCTCTTCTAGACAATATTGCATATAAATTAATATCAGATTTCTGAGTTCTCCTTTCTTGTATTTTTTCCTGAACTGATTACTTTGTTCCATATTCCAATGAGAAAATTAAAGCAATCAGAAAAGAACTTTCATAAATTGTCACCATCATATATATCACCTAGTAGTCTCTACACCCAACACACTGAGATGAATGTTTCATATTCTCGTATAAGTCTGATTTCCTCTTTTCATTTGTTTTTCAAATGTCACTTTTTGGAAAGGCTATGCCAGCAGTGACCCTCTTTGAAAGTACAAACTACTTTCATATGCTGAGAATTGATCTTTTCACTTGATTGCTTATTTCCATAGTACTACCACCTGCTAATACACTATGCTATTTATTAATTTACTGTAATTATTTTTAATTGCTTGTTCCCCTCTGAGAAAGTATGCCCTTTTGAGTTCAGGCTTCTTTAGAAAAACTTTTAAAAATATTTAGTTATTTTATTTTTGTTGCCCTTATTGTTTTTATTGTTGTTGTAGTTATTATTGTTGTTGATGTTGTTGTTGTTGTTGGATAGGACAGAGAAGAATGGAGAGAGGAGGGGAAGACAGAGGGGGAGATAAAGATAGACACCTGTAAACCTGCTTCACCACTGGCGAAGCAACTCCCCTGCGGGGAGGGAGGACCTGGGGGCTCGAACCGGGATCCTTATGGAGTTCAGGCTTCTTTATGTTTTAGTCACTGTTGTATCCCAAATATCTAGAACTATGCTTCGATATAGCAGTTATGAATTTAATATAACAAAGTATTGTTCAAAGGATGTAAGTCATTCAAGAAAATAACTGTTGCAGTACTAAAATATCTTTGGCACTTAACTGGTTTTCTAAAAGGAAAATTGTCTTTATCTTCATTTTTTTCACCTATTTTTGGAAAATTTGAAACTTGACTTTCAAATTTGTTCATTTTATATATTTTAGAAAATAAAGTTTAGACTTACAAAAATTGGTTGGCTAAGGAATTTATGTTAAATTAAAGAATCCTTCAAGTGTCGGTTTCCCAAGTCTGGCAGCACCTACATTCTTTGCTCTGATACCCTTGCTTATTTTCTCCCCTTTCAATTTTTCTTTTATTATAATTGCTCCTGGGGGCTTGGTGCCTGCACAATGAATCTGCCATTCTTAGCTGCCATTTTTTGTTTGTTTGTTTTGTGTTACAGTTTTCCCCTTTATTGACAGAACAGAATTAAGAGGGGAAAGGAAGATAGAGAGGGAGGGGAAGAGACCTGCAGCGCTACTTCACTGCTTGTAAAGCTTTCCTCCTGTCCGGTAGGGGCTAGGAGCTTGAACCTGGATGCTCGTGCATTGTAACGTGTGCTCTAACAGTTGCCTCTCTCTGCTTTTCTTTCTTTTCTCTTCTTTTTCTTTATTTAAAGAGAGAAGAATTGATTTATTTTCCCTTTTGTTGACCATTTTTATTGTTGTAGTTATTATGTTGTTGTTGATGACATTGTTGTTAGATAGGACAGAGAGAAACGGAGAGAGGAGGGGAAGACAGAGGGGAAAATAAAGATAGACACCTGCAGATCTGCTTCACCACTTGTGAAGTGACTCCCCTGCAGGTGGGGAGCCGATGGCTCCAACAGGGATCCTTCCGCTGGTCCTTGAGATTTGTGCCACCTGTGCTTAACCTGCTATGCTACCTCCGGACTCCCCGCATATTGCTTTTTTTTACCCTTCTTTTATTCATAGGAATGTAAAATGTTTGCAAGCAGTTCTAAGAGAAAGACCTTGAGTACTAAATACTATCAAAGAAATCAACACTTCCTTATAACTCAGGACTTTCATATCTTTTATAAAACATTCCCTTATGCCTATTATTTCATTAACACACATTAATTCAAAATATAACCCCCCATAATTACATTTATTCCATAACCTTTTTTCCCTAAATGCTATTAATATTTTCTGATTGTGCAGCAGAAATCTGAATGTCCCCGAAGTCACTAAATCTGCCTTAATTAATTTCTGTGTGTGTAAGGCAAGCTATATCCAGACATGCATTCAGCAGAACTGAAGGATTTCCTTCTTTTTTAGGCTGAAGTGTGGTGAGTAGAAGTGTCTCTCTATTTTATGCACATTTGCAGGCAGACAGCGTACATGGGACTCTTCAGTGCTCACAAGGTCACAGCATCAGAAGGGGCCAAAGCTTCACTCTCCCCCTCCCTCTTTCTCCTCAGTGTTCTTTCCTCTCTTTTGGCCTCAGAGTGCCAGAAACAGTCACATTGACAACTTCCCTCCTTCCTGTGAAGTGATCTAAAGCAGTATTTTCACTTTGTTCCATGGAAGGCTTTTTCAGGATTCTGCTCTGTTCACTCCCTGATCACCTCCTCACCAGAAAGAATATAAGTGAAGGATGGGAGCCTGGTAATAAAATATTCTTTTCTTTCTTTATCAAAGGCAAGTAGTATATTCACAAGGTTAGAGTTCTGAAATCTTTTCCTAAAGGACTTCAATTCCAAAGTTCCTTAAGGTGTCTTCTGTGGAATAAGTATCAATTGGAAAGCTTTATTGCTTTTGAAACTTTACATTCCTTTTTTCTGCTTCTACAGCACCTTTATTAAGCCCAGCTTGCTATTTACCTCAGAGTTGCCACTCTAAAGGGTAGTAAAAAAAAAAAAAAAGGATTAAGTTAGATCCAATTAGATGCTTGAAGTTATTACACATTCCATTAATAAAGGACTGCCTACTTGAAACAATGGGATATAAAATGTTTGTAATAAGCATATCCTGGCGATCTTCTGTAGCATGCTCAATGTCATAGCACCTTTTTAATATTTCCATTTCTAGATATAGATGGGAAATGCACTATGATACAAGGCTGCCCCATATTTTAGTTTAACTTGAATTGTATTTCTTTGTTTATAAATATATTTCCCCCAAAATCTAATTTTTTTTTATTTTCATGATCAAGGCAGTGAAGTTATCTCTAAATATGATGCTGTTTTTTTAGGTGCATTTAAAGTTCATATTACCATGGCCATGAAGGAAGTCTTAAGACTTAGTTCAGGACTTGAATACATGAGACCATGTTTGGTCACTAGCACTGCATATGCCAGAGACGCTTTCTCCTTATCTCTTGCTAGTCAAATAAAAAATTTATTTTTAAATCTCAGATATACATGTTATTAATAATTGGCTGAAATAAGTTGAATGTGAGCTGAGTAGAATTGCTTGCCTTGAGGGAATAATGTTAGTTCAGTACATTAGCAATAGGTTCTTGGAAACTGGGGCTTTCAGTGAAACAAAGTATAATGAAACCAATTTTACCCTAAGCTAATTGATATAAATAAGAGTTATGTTTCTGTGACAAATTCTTGGTAACAAAAATATCATCAGATTTCTAAGTGAAACCCAAACACTTCTAATATAAAACAAGTATATTACTTCTTTTATTTATTCATTCATTTTTTACCCCACTTATTCCAGTCTAGAGTTGTGGATGGTCAATCTGTCTGGGCTGTGCAGGTCTTAAATGGTACCCAGTCCTGAATAAGACACTATTCTACTGTATCACACACATACCTGCACTGCTCAGATTGAGACCAGTGAATGGACCTAATGCACATCTTTGAGATATGAGAGGAGAATTGATATACTCAGGAAAATTCCACAAGGACATGGGTTGAAGAAATAAACTCATAGATTGTGACCCTGCTGGAAATTGATTTTCCTCCTAATAGTAGCTTACTAATAGTATTTTTCTGTGGTTAGATCAAAGTGAGATCAGACAATACTAGTCTTAGAGGGATTCTGGAGAAAGGGAACCCTTGTGGTAAAGAATCAGCACAGTGACCTTGAATTATTTTAAAAATAAAATGCCCCAAATGAGTTGGAAATGAAGTAAATGCTAACATTATGTTGACTGAGCAATTATTTAACACACCTATATTAATGTGCACAGTTATTATTTTGTTATTGAATTTCACTAAAGTTTTATGCTTTAAAATAATACATTTTATTTTTTATATTTTGATGAGAGAGAGAGAGAGAAAGAGAGAGACCAAAGCACTTATTGTTCAGCTCTGGCTTATGATTTTGTCGGGAGGTATAGAAACTGATACTTTGGGGTCTCAGTCATGAAAGTATTTTTTGAGTAACCATTATGCTATCTCCATCCATGCTTTCTAAAATATTCTTATATTACCAATGACGAGAGTGATGCTGACATAATTTCTGAAGTCTGATGGAAGTTTCCCTATGTGGGGTTTAAGGTTGTGGATTTGGGCTGGTGGTTGGTTAGATAGAACCTGGAAGATCATGGTGGCCAGAAAAACCAAGAAGGAAGAGCAAGAACACCGATTAGTATCAGACTTTCTATTTATTTTTTTATTTATTTAAAGGAGACATTGACAAAACCATAGGATAAGAGGGGTACAGCTCCATACAATTCCTACCACCAGCTCTCTGTATCCCATCCCCTCCCCTGATAGCTTTCCTATTCTTTAGCCCTCTGAGAGCATGGAACCAAGGTCATTGTGGGTTGCAGAAGGTCAAAGGTCTGGCTTCTGTAGTTGCTTCCCCGCTGCTGAACATGGGCGTTGATTGGTCGATCCATACTCCCAGTTTGTCTCTCTATTTCCCTAGTAGGGTGGACTTTCAATGAGCACTTGTTGAAAGAAAGAAAAAGAATAGTGGACAACCAGGTAGGCAATCTCACTGAGCAGGATTATACCGAGGAACAAAAACAGTAAGTGAGCAGGCCAAGTCAGGATCCATATCATATAAAACTTTAAAAAAAAATTTCCCTCCATAGGAATATTTATTAGCTTTAGATCTTGTCTGAAAATACCTGTTTCTTCTTTTTTTTCATGTATTTTCTTATTGGGATATCACTGGTTTATAACATCAACAGTTCATAGTGGAAATTATGCTTTTTAGGAGTAGAGGGGTTGTATAAAGGTCTCCGATGTCACCTTTTCTGAATCTCTTTCATGTTCCTTGAATCAGCATCAGGGAACCAGGGCACTCTGTGCACTGAGTAATTCAAAGTTTTTCTTTTTTGAGATAACTTTAGACTGATACTGTTTTCCCTTGGGGGTTTAGATTTCTTTCTTCTACAAGCAATGTTGTACCCCAGTTTAGTGATTTATGTGTTGTTGGGGAATGAATCTAAAGCCTCACACATGTGTAATACCTCTGAATTTCCCAACCTAGTTGTTTTATTTTTGTTTTATGTGCAAGAAGGAGAAACAAAACACCACTCTGCCATCCACAGATATCTCCCAGTATTGTCTGTGGTGTTCCCATGTGGTGCAGAGAATTGAAACCAGGGTTTAAGACATGGTAAGGAAATGCATGCTATCTTCTGAGCTACCTCTCAGACCTCCTGAATATTTTTTAAAAATATTTATATGGGTCAGGTCTCTGAGAAAGGATTGTG
This sequence comes from Erinaceus europaeus, assembly GCF_950295315.1. Classification (NCBI taxonomy): domain Eukaryota; kingdom Metazoa; phylum Chordata; class Mammalia; order Eulipotyphla; family Erinaceidae; genus Erinaceus; species Erinaceus europaeus. The sequence goes on from NC_080163.1 coordinate 94,064,627, forward strand.
GTATCATTTAGTTATTTATTTTTTTCTTAAATAGTTATAGCTACTACCTTACATCTAATCAACTAAACTCCTAAACTTGCCTTTTTATACCCCGACTGCCAAGTTAGTTAGTCTCAACTTAGCATGTGTATCACTGATATTTTGATCTGAATATTAATTATTTATATTTTATTACTAATATTAATTATTATCTTATAATTTTTATTATTTATGTATTTTATTGCCACCAGTGTTATCTCTGAGGCTCAGTGCCAGCACTAAGAATTCACTGCTCCCTGTGGCCCCATTTCCTTTTTTTTTGTTGTTCTATTTTATTTGGTAGGACATAGAGAAATTGAAAGGGGGGAGATAGAAAGATAAACACGTGCAGAACAGCTTGTGAAGAATTTCCTCTGCAAGTGTGTGTGTGTGTAGGCGGGACCTTGAATCAGGTCCTTGTGAATGGCTATACACTTAACTGGGTACACTCTGTCTGCCCCCCCCCAATTATTAATTGATATCTAGAGATAGCAGAGGATATGGCTTGAGCATTTACAACATTGATCCTTGTAATAATAGAGCAGAACCTTACCTCCAGTCAGGAATTGTTGAAAATCACAGGGCTCACTTTACTTCAATGTAGAGAGAGAAGTCATACCTATGTGCACTAAGGTTATTGCAAATCCCTGCAATGGGGCAGGAAGTGTTAGGATCACCTATGCTTAATTCTTTCTGCAGGTTTGACCAATTGAATAAGTTGATCTTCTTTCTTTTCCCATGAATTGTATGATTAGAGACTGCACTATAATTGTAATGGAAGTAATGTTACATGAAGACCATAATATTGGGGGGGAGTGCCTATAGCTATTGAGGTTATTGGTTTGTAACAATAATAGTTCAAAATGGGGCTGACCATATCAATAAGTTGATCTATACTGAGGATTTAGATATACCAATGCAAGTAGGTAGAATGAATGGGGGTATTTAGTCACTGTTGTTGGACAGAACAGAGAGAAGACAGAGAGAGGGAGAGAAAGTTAAGACACCTGCAGACTCATTTTACCTCTTGTGAAGTGACCCCCCCTGCAGGTGGGAGCCAGGTGCTTAAACTGGGATCCTTGAGCCAGTTCTTGCGGGGTTCACACCAGGTGCGCTTAACCAGCTGTGCTACCACCTGGCCCCTGTTTATTTTTATTTTATTTATTTTTTTTATTTGAGCATCTTTTTTAAAAATTTTTTATTTAAGAAAGGATTAATGAACAAAAACATAAGGTAGGAGGGGTACACAATTCCCACCACCCAATCCCCATAACCCACCTCCTCCCATGATAGCTTTCCCATTCTCTAGCCCTCTGGGAGCATGGACCCAGGGTCGTTGAGGGTTGCAGAAGGTAGAAGGTCTGGCTTCTGTAATTGCTTCCCCGCTGAACATGGGTGTTGACTGGTCGGTCCATACTCCCAGTCTGCCTCTCTCTTTCCCTAGTAAGGTGTGTCTCTGGGGAAGCTGAGCTCCAGGACACATTGGTGGGGTCTTCAATCCAGGGAAGCCTGGCCGGCATCCTGGTGGCATCTGGAACCTGGTGATTGAAAAGAGAGTTAACATATGAAGCCAAACAATTTGTTGAGCAATCATGGATCCCAAGCTTGGAATAGTGGAGAGGAAGTGTTAGGGAGGTACTCACTGCAAACTCTAGTGTACTTCTGCTTTCAGGTATATATTTTGCAGTAGTTTATGGATACGTGTGCACATAAGCTCTCTCTCACAGAAACTGGTGTATATCTAGACAAAGACCAGAGCACTGCTCAGTGCTAGAGATTGAAATTGGGACTTCTCAGGCTTCCTACATACAAATCCCGTCCTTTAACACACTGAGCTATTCCCCTGGACCTACTATATTCACTTTTAAAAAAATAATCACTTTTAACACTTTCTGATATCTTCCCATTCTGAAGGATAAGAACTTAGCTCTTGTCTCCTTGGTTCATATCTATCTTCTCTATATTTTTACTTTAATATTTTTGGATTATTTTTGTTACTGTCAGATAATTACTGATGTATTTACCACCCCAGTCATTTTAGTTAATAATGTGATTTAATAAAAGTTAATTATGACATAATTTTTCTCAATATATTTCCTACCCTCCTTTTTTGGCAGCTACAGTTTTATTTACTTTCACTTTTTACAGTGGCAAGGACGGTAGCATTTGGTTGGTTATGAATCTTAAAATCAACAAATAGCTAATGGTTAACATAGCATAATGGTTACTCTGAAATCCCAGGTTTAATACCTATACCACCATAAGCTGAAACTGTGTAGTACTCTGGTGAAAAAAAAATAATAAAACAAATAACTATTATGAATATTTTTATTCAAAATAACATAGTTTACATATGAATGTTTGTTTTCTTTGTTCAAGATTTTGTAGTTTGTTTCCTATCATAAGCATATTTTTTTACTTTTCAGTACTTCCTTGTTTCAGATTTTTTCCTTTTGATTATATTTGATTCTTATTTTGTGAATTGAATATCTTCTGACATTGAGTAAACTGATTAAAGTATTATTTAAATGTCATTTAAATATGTTTATTTAATTTTTAAATTGTGTTTATTTATTGGATAGAGACAGCCAGAAATTGAGAGGAAGGGAAAGGGAGAGACAGAGAGAGCCATCTGCAGCACTGGTTCACTATTTGTGAAGTTTTCCTCCTGGAGGTGGAAATGGGGGCTCAAACCTAAGTATTTGCATATTGTTACATGTGCCACCACCCGGCCCCAATTTAAATGTTTTTTTAAAAATTTTTTCTATATCCATGAACATAAGAAATAATAAATTAGTTATTATCCATTCATGGCTTTAGTGTGTTCATCCTGTATTGTTCATATATTTTTTGTTCATCTCAAACTTTATTATTATATTTACTTAAAAATTTATTTATAAAAAGGAAACATTGACAAAACCATAGGATAAGAGGGGTACAACTATACACAATTTCCACCACCAGAACTCCATATTCCTCCCCTCCCTTGACAGCTTTCCTATTCTTTATCCCTCTGGGAGCATGGACCTAGGGTCACTATGGGGTACAGAAGGTGGAAAATCTGGCTTCTGTAATTGCTTCCCTGATGAACATGAGTGTTGGCAGGTGGATCTATACTCCCAGCCTGTCTCTCTTTTTTCCCTAGTGGGGCAGGGCTCTGGGGTAGTGAAGCTCCAGGACACATTGGTGGGGTTGTCTGTCTAGGGAAGTCTGGTTGCCATCATGCTAGCATCTGGAACCTGGTGACTGAAAAAAGAGTTGACATATAGAGCCAAACAAATTGTTGAATGATCATGAACCTAAAGGCTAGCACAGTTCATACGAAGAGTTGGGGGGGGGGGCGTCTACGTTATGTAGATAGTGGTCCTATTTTAGTAAAATTCCAAAGAGCCCATGACTATACTAGTTTTTTTTTTTTCCCTGAGCCTGACATCTGATATGCAAGCGAATCCAAGTTATGTATTGGAGAAGATATCATGGTTGGAAAAAGGACCAGAAATCTGGATCAGGGAAGATAGTAGCTCCCAAATATGGAAAGGTGTATAAATATTGTTGACTGTAAACCACATCCATTTGATGTTATCTGGGGCCCATATTCAGCTTAGGAACCTATTTGACCTCTGCATCCCTGTAGATCTGAGCTCATATTCTGTGGCCATGAGTAGGAATGGTCCAATTTTCTCCAATTTCAGGACCCATCTTCCTCAGGTGTAGCATAGAGTGTGCTGTCCAGCCCCCCGTTGGAGGATAGAACATTCTCTATTGCTGTTGATTTATGTTGAGGGCAAGGTTGTATAGGGACCCACAAAGGGGTCTATTATGTTGTTCCTGATAGAGATGACCAGTAACAATGGAGAGAGGGATATATTCAAAATCTAGGCCCATCATGTCTGTTTGGGAATCCCAGGACTCCCTGACTAGGGTACTAGCTGATGGGCTGGCCTGATAAGGACTAAAGAATCATTGCTAAAGTATTCTGTTCTCTTGCCCTTATTCAGCTTTTGTAGTCCTTATTTTAATAAGGTTACCTTTAGAGTGACTGAGGGAAATGTAATAGGTAGTAGGTGAGGAGGGTATCTAAGTCTAAGTAGACAGTATTTCATTGTGAACTTTATGGCGTCTTTTTAGGTCTTTCGACTTGCTTGCTGCATGTACTGATTCACTGCAGACTATTATGCACTTTTGCTTTCAGATACATATTTTGCCCTAATTTATGGTTACATGTGAACATATTCCCTATCTCATGGGACCCGATCTATATCTAGGTTTTTGGATTTTGTTATAAAGTGAACCACCTGAAATGGAATTAGAGAATACTATGAGAAAGGAAAGGTCTCACCCAAGTGATGTGGTTGAAGGGTTGGCATTCCATGCCTATGTCTCTGGACACAGTCTGAAGTGCAGCATGCTGAGGTGGTACTCATTGTTGTCATTTTTGCTGGGCTGGCTTTGCGGGCGGGAGACAGAGATGACCAAAGACTCATGGCTGAGCTGGGAAGCAGCATCTCTTTATTGATGAGCGGGGAAGCAGTTTAACAAATTAATCTAATCTAATTCAGTCACAACCCAGTTCTGTCTTGCATCTCTTTCCTCCAGCCGAAGAGTCAGAAACAAAGGATAGATACATATGATAGGGGGCAGGGAGAAGAAAGAAGCACGAACCAGGGATGACTAAACCAAATGTCCTGGGGGGGGACCAAACCAATATCCTGGAGGCAGGGGGGTGCCCAGCCAACAGTGGACGTGCAAACAGAACACATAGCAAGCAACACAAGCGAACCCAATGTGATGATAAAAAACAGAAGGCTTCACAAGCAGAATCCAGAAGCATACCAACACATTGTGTTTATTAGGTCGGGATCAGGAGATGCAATATCATTTGGTATGAATTGAGAGAGGCATTTAGGAAAGTGAGCTCCACCCATGAGGTTCCAGGACTGGGGGAAATATAGGCTTTATAGTGGATGCGGGAGGTTCCTGCTGTCTTAGGGTTTAAGAAGGCAATAGAAAATTATTTCTGTAATCAAATTATTTGGCAATTGGGTTATCATTTTTATGACTCAAGACTGCCTCTCACAGTGTCTACTCAAGCTTTCTTATTTAGCTCCATCACCAGCTTGTCAGAATTATTAAAGGTCTTCTCAATTTATGTCTCAATTTTTTTAGAGACAGGTTTGTTTTTTTTCAGAATATATATATATATATATATATATATATATATATATATATAGAGAGAGAGAGAGAGAGAGAGAGAGAGATTGACCAGAGCACTGATCAGCTCTGGTTTATGGTAATGCCATTGATTGAACCTGGGACCTTGGAGGTTCAGACATGAAAGACTTTTGTATAACCAGTGTGCTTATTCCTCTGCCCTGAGATAAGCCTTCTTATATTTTGCCTATAGTTAAAACCCTGTTGCTCATGGTCTTCTTGGGGAGCAAGAAAGAGAAACCAAATGTTCAGGTTGCATATCTTCAGTCAGTCCTCTTGACTCATGTTAAATGGAATACTACTCAGCTATTAAGAATGATGAATTCACCATCTTACCTCATCTTGGATGGAGATTGAAGGAATCATGTTAATTGAGATCAGCCAGAAATAGAAGGATGAATATTGGATAGTCTCACTCATAGAAAGAAGTTGAAAATAAGAACAGGAAGGGGAAACACAAAGTAGAACTTGATCTGGTTTTGGTGTATTACACCAAAGTAAAGAAGTCTGGGGGGGGGGCAGGAGGTGGTGCACCTGGTTAAGTGCACTCATTACAGTTCACAAGACATGGGTTCAAGCCCCTGGTCCCCATCTGCAGAGGGGAAGCTTCACAAGTGGTAAAGCAAGACTACAGGTATCTCTCTCCCTTTCTATCACCCCTCTATCAGTTTCTTTCTGTCTCTATCCAATAATATATATACATGTATGCATATATACATATGCATATATACATATATACATACATGTATATATATAAATTCAAAAAAGAAGCACTCAGGTGGAGGTGAAGTGGGGGGGCAGGAGGGCAGTCAGGTGCATGATGGTGGAGGAGGACCTAGGTGAGAGTGTCTTGCAGAAAATTGAGAAATTTTACACATGTATCAAAAAATGTGTTTACATTAAACCATTAATCCCCACAATTAAAATAGAAGAAAAGAAGGAAAGGAAGAAAGAAAGAGAGAGAGAGGGAAAGAGAGAGAGAGAGAAGGGAGGGAAGAGAGCCAATAAATGATCTGTAAAACCTATAATAAACTGGATGTCAAGTAGTTATTTAATGAAATCATTATATTTCTTTTATAGACAAAATAAAAAGGGTTAGAGCTCACTGGGTAGTATGTGTGCCTTGCTATTTGATTGCCAAACATTGCAGTCCCAGCACCACACAGGAGGTTCCATGATACCTGAACAAGCTCTGGTGTTGTGGTGGCTGCCTCTCTATCTGACTGAAAAAGCAACCTTGGAGCAATGGAATCAACACACACATTAGGCCACTGGCTCTGATAAGAAAACAAAACAAAACAAAACAACTGAGTTTTTTTATTACTCTCTGAAAAACTGAGACCTTGTCCATCTGTAGTTTCCCTCCTCATGGTGCTGCTTTTTATATTCAAATAACAAACATAGTAACAGGAAAGAGTGAGAAACATTGTCCTACTAGAATGTCTCTAGTCCTATGACATTCTCATGTAGCTCTGGGGCTTTAACTCGGGCTAGTTGAGTGGCAAGGTATGTGTACTACCTCATGAGCTATGTGACCCCTGAGTTTAACTTTTAAGCTGACTCCCAAGGTCAGGCCTTACTTCTTAAGTCCTTGCTTCCTGGATTTGTATCACTTAAGATGGACAACTCTTTTCTCCCCTATAGTTTTCTGAAAGTACATACTGCTCTGTTTCTATCTAACAAAACAGGATCCCATCAACCTTCTAGTTCTCAGAAATTTGTGACATGACTTTAACTAGGATATATCTGCTGTTGACTTCATTCACTTTCCAAATTTATTTTTAGTCTTTCATTCTGATGAAATGTGTGCTCTGTCTGCCACCTTTAATTAAATGTGAGTTTAGTCTAAATGTGTTTGAATCTCATTTTATTTGATCTTATTATTATTTTTATAAATGATTTTTAAAAAATCTTTATTTATTTATTGGATAGAGACAGCCAGAAATTGAGAAGAAGGAGGTGATAGAGAGGGAGAGAAACAGAGAGACACCTGAAACACTGTTTCACCACATTCGAAGATTCCCTTTGTAAGTGGGGACTGGAGGCTCAAACGTGGGTCCTTGCACGTTGTAATGTGCACTCAACTAAGTGCTCCACCACCTGCCCCTGAGTCATTTTATTTTTCATTTCTTTATTTTTATTGTCGTAGCATTGGCTTACAACACAATAAAACAATTTCAGTTGTGGTTTTTAATCTTTATTTTGTGAAGAAATTCTAAACACGCTGCTTTCTGATATGGGCAGTTGAAATTATTTATGATATGTTTTACTGACTTTTATATGTGGAAAGTGGGAGACAGGTAAAATTATCAATTATTACTTGTTATTACCAATTACTCTGTGGTGAATCTTCTAATAGGAGAACTTAAATCCATTTCCTGGTCGCCTTTAGCCACCATTTATTATCCCAAAGATGATTCAAAATAGACATAATTGAATCCTGATTTAAAAAAAAATGTCTCCAGTCTTTTAAAACTAGAAACTAGTATTAAATCGTTGGCTCAATTCTGATGAAGTTATTAATGTGAGCCTAAGAGGTTCAAGGGGCCATATGTGTATCCCTGTGGAATCCTGAAAGAACACAGCTGACTTTTCGAGAGAAGATCTGATCAAACAAAGGACAAGAGAAGGTCCAAGTGTCTTTCTATTACTTGTTCTAGTGGTTCTGGCTATCTATTTGGTTGATTTCCACTCATATTCTTTCTGTAATTCCTAATTTCCTGGCCAAGAACCTCTTCATTTTGCTAAGACCACGGCACATTTCAGTCACATGCAACTTCTGATTATAATTTCAAGCCCAACTAATCTTTCGGTCTCTCAGAAATATAAGGCAAATTGACTCATAAATAATTTACTCATAAATAATTCCAACTCTATCATCTATATTTACTTCCTTAAGTCCCAGTTATAGGAGAGATTTCACAAAACAATTACATTGTTTAGATACTGGGACATGTGGCAACTATGATTCCTCTATAGATTTATTTACCTCTTAGTAGGACAATGTAACACTTTTTATTTGTTATTGAATTTAACTATTATTCAAATTAATTGGCACCTGGCACTACAATTTAAAGTTTCCTAAAGGTAGGGTTTAGAAAATCACTTTAAAAAACTTAATTCTAAAATATAGTTAATAGGCTAGTATTTCCTTTGATTTTTTTAAAAAAATTTTGGACTTCTTTGACTTTTTCTTCAGTACTTATTGATAACTACTTTGTTAAATCCCTTCTAAAATAATTAAATCAATTATCTGGGTTGTTGAGCAGGTGTTAGTGTGGAATCTCTAAAAATAAATCATGCCAGACTAATTTGAATTTTTTGATGAAGTAACTAAGTTAATTTATGAAAAGGCATAATTTATCTTGATTTTAGCAATACTTTTGATAAAGCTTCTCTCAAAAAGCTTGTGAATAAGTCCCAACACACTGACATTCTCATAAGAATAGATGACTAACTGGCAAACTAGAGAAAGTAATAATACATGGACATAATTCTTTGGGGCAGAATTGACAAGCAGGTTTCCCATGGGCTCAGAGCTCAGGGAATACTTTAAATAAGATTTATATGACTAATTTAGCAGTAGACTCACAGAGTGCCAGCAATGCAATCTGCTGATGACTCATAGATAGCTGGAGATTCAGAAGAAGATGGACAACAGGGATAAGTATACCCATAGTTCCTCCAAATAAGAATAAAATGTGAATTTGAAATCTTTGTGCCAAGGAACAGCTGAATAGCTGAGAAATGAGGTAACTGATTAGAGAAAGACTATATTGAGTTTAGATGGAATTATTTTTTAAAATTTAATATTAGTTTTAATTTTCATTATCTTTATTTATTTTTTTGGATAGAAACAGCTAGAAATCAAGAAGGAATGGGAAATAGAAGGGAATAGAGACAGACACCTGCAACTCTGCTTCACCACTTGCAGTGTTTGCCCTCTGCCAGTGGGGACCGGGGCCTCCGACCTGGGCCCTTGCACCTTGTAACATGCACACTCAACCAAGTTTGTCACCTCTCAGCTGCAATTTAATATTATTTTATTAGTTATTTAATAGCGAATTTCAAAACTATAAGATCACATGGAGGTAGTTACGCAGGGCACCACCCACCAAAGTTCTATACAATTCCCTGACCCTATAACCACCAGGAAGTTTGTTTACTCACAGAATCTTAGATCTAGTTCGCTTTTCCTCTTATCTATTTATTTATTTTTGACAAATTTATATGTTTCAGTTATCTATATTCCACATATGAATGAAATCATCCATAGGAAGTGGAGTGGAGGTGAGGATGCTTAGTGGAATTAAATACCAGATTAAGAAAAAAAGATTTTAAATGAAAAGGAAGTCATTTCAAATTCTATATTCTTTAGAAAACAATTTGTACCAGAAAGGTGTGTGTGTGTGTGTGTGTGTGTGTGTGTGTGTGTGTGTGTGTATTGCTTTTTTTTTTTTTCCAGAGCACTGTTCAGCTTTGGTTTATGTAGTTTCTGGGAATTGAACCTGGGATCTCTGGATCATTAGGTAAGAAAGTCTTTTGCAGAAACTGTATGCTGTCTCCTAGGCCCTGGGTTGGAAGGTTTTTTTTTTTTTAATTATTAGTTATTTAATATTGATTTACAAAAAAATAAGATAACAGGGGTATAATTCCACACTGTTCTCACCACCAGAGTCCCGTGACCCCATCTCCTCCATTGGAAACTGCAGTGTTTTTTTCCTTAAGGTCACAGATATCATTGACTATTATTTCTTTTACTTTCTATACTTATTTATATTTGCCCATTTTTTTAATGGTCCTGACTTCCTAATTCATACCTACACCTATTGCTACTTCCAAATGCCCTTTATTTTTTCCTCTTCTCTCTCCAAGTCTTGATGGAATTGGAACTCAGAGCTCTCTACTCACCGTCTACTAACATTTCTCTCCCTGTCAGGGCATGGACCAAAATTCTTTTGGGAGTACAAAAAGTAGGAGTTCTGGCTTCTGTAGTTACTTCTCTGCTGGACATGGGCATTGTAAGGTTGATCTGTACCCCCATTAGCTGGAATTCTATCAGCCATACTCTATCATAAGTGATCCTGAGAATGGAAGCCATGTACTAAGACCAAAGGTGGAGAACGTTTGGGTGGTGGGCAATATATGGCCCACGGAATCATTTGATCTGATGTTGTAAAGTTCTGAGGTAGGACTTGAAATTCAGTAAGTCTAAGAGCTTTTTGTATAGCATTCAGTGCTGGTTTTCAAGTTGATAATTTTGTATTAACCACGAATGATAATTTTGTATTAACCACGAATATATCCAAATGGCACTTGGCAGAAAAAAGGGTTCCCCACTCCTGCTTTAGTAGGATGCTCCTGTTAGAAGCAGCTTCTCGTTGGCAGTGACTCCCACAATTAGTGGTGGTTTTCCTGTGATCAAGACTGAGTTTTCTCAGTATATCACTACCAGAATCTCTTAGGGTTTCACCAGATCTTTAGGAGTTACTCACAAGCCTCTGTTATGGTAGGTCCTTTCTTTGGCTATTGAAAAATTAAATAATGTTCTTATTTTTGACTCAGCTCTAGAGGTAATTCATAGTATCATCTAGATTTTACTGTCCCCCTTTATAATTTAAAAGATATTGATAGTTTGTTACAATATTATGATTACAATGTATAGTTCCACACCACACCCACCACCACAGAATCTGTCTTTCAATTTATGAAATTTTACAATTACTTATAAGAAGTAAAGTCAAAGATGAGTTTTATAACTCGATTATGGTCTTCAGCAAAACTGGTATCATCTGAGATATTACTAGAAAGCAGATTTAGTAGGTGGTTCACCTAATAGTGTGTACATGTTACCATGTATAAAGATGTGGATTTGAGTTCTGGGTCACCACATGGAAGTGCCAGCTGGGAAGGAGCTTCATAGTCGTGGAGTGGTACTGCAGGATTTCCTCTCTTTAACTCTCTTCCCCTGTCTATCACTGTCTCTGTCTGTGAAGGAAAAATAAGTGCCCATCAGGAGTTATGGAATCATGCAGGCACTAAGCCCCAATGAAAACCCTAATGACAAGAACAAGAAAGCAAGAGAGAGAGAAGGAGAAAGAGAGATTGAAAGAGAGGGAAGAAAAACAGATTCATGGTTCCATCCTTTGTTTCCCTTAATATTAGAGATGCATTCAACATGATACTCTAGTAATTTCTAATCACATTACAATTTGGTAAATGCTGACCTAGAATTCTTGTAGAAATAAGCTAAAAGATAAAACCAAGCATTACTGTTTCATGATTAGTAATTAACAGTTTCTTTAACTTGAAGTATATCTTTTTCTTGTATACTATTTTGTAATGATTTATGTCAAAGAGAACCATAGAATTCTTCAGGTTACTAAGTTCTCTGATTCCTGAGTGCAATACTATAGACAGATGTGGCTATTCTTCCTAGACATATTCAGTAGCAGAAGAGAAATGGCCATAATCAGTGCACAGCACAACTGAATATTTTGGATGGTTTGTCTACTAACAATGAGGATGAGAATATTAGTCCGTGTGAGTAGAGTGACCCCCACAAACATACATGACATACGTCTATCTCCCCAATTGCAGAACAAAATTGTCCTTTTTCTTCTAGTTGCTCCATGTCCTTAGGACTACAGTGTGCAGTACTGAAAGTTATTTCTTAGTGAACTTTGTTTTGAATCAAGAAAATTGCACATCTTTTATAAATTCTCAGAAGCAGTGCTATATTTGGTTCTAAATATTGAGTGTAATTAAGGAGTTTCAAATTGGTGAATGATACTGAAAAGGACTGGAAAATATATTCAAAAATTAGAATAACTATTTTTGTGTGAAATGATTCAAAATGAATACATTTATGTCTGAAAAATACATTTCCAAACAGATTGAAGTGATCTGATTGCCTCTAACAATTAGAGGGGTATAGTAAATGTAAAAAACTGCCCTAAAAAAGAGGAAAGATAACCAACCACCCTGTAAGCCTGAACTTGGTAGAATGCCAGCTTCAACTGTTTAATTGTGTGATTAGCATAAAGTCAGGGTAAAGTGTGATTTTAGTGCCAAAAATATAAACATATAAAGTGGATAAACCCTTGGACATATTATAAGTCCATATAAGAGTAACTTAAGAAGATATCAATGTAGGAATTACATTATTGAATATGTCATCTGTTTTTTATCTGTCTGTATACATCTTTACTGTTAGTCTGCTTCTAAATTCTGCTTCTAAGACCCCTTTTGTTGCATTGCTTGCCGCTGTGGTCTATTTACATAATCATTGTTTTGCCCGCACTGGTTTGATCCCCATTGGTTCGCGCGATTTTTCTTCTCCCCACCCCCTATCCTACGTACTTCCTCTTCCTGACATTTCTGCCTCAGGAGATATAAAAGGACAGGATTTTCTAATAAATAGAGATTAGATTGTTGAACTGCATCCCCGCTCATCAGTAAAGATTGAACTGCATTCCCAGCTCAGCCATGAGTCCATGGTCATCTCTCTCACGTCTGCGAAGCTAGCCTGGCAACTGGCGCCTGAACAGGGACCAGCATATGGCACCCATATTCTGGTCGTCCCTCTCATGCCCAGATTTAGGGGCATGAGAGAGATGACCATGGACTCATGGCTGAGCTGGGAACGCAGTTCAATCTTTACTGATGAGCGGGGATGCAGTTCAACAATCTAATCTGTTGTTGTGCGCCGCGGAAAAGAGAGAGAGGAGGTCCGGAGCGAAGAGGGAACACAAATCTTTATTTGTGCTGGAACCTCAGAGTTGGGTGCTAGAGAAACAGGTTGGGCCACATGGAGGTAGCGAAAATGGCCGCCTCACGCAGTAACCTTTCCTGCATCTGAGCACCGAAGCGGAGCGCTGGCAAGAGAGCGAGGTGCGGAAGAAGAAGGGCTTTTATAGGAGCAACTTTTGCGAGAATGGGAAGGGGAAGGAGTAACCATCGCACTCCAGGTTAGGATAATAACTCTCGTGAGAATGGGAGGGGGAAGGAGTGACCAAAGCACTCCAAATATCGCGGGGAAATAGACAATGCCCTGAGGGAACAACATGGTGGAACAGTCACTCCGAGAATGTCCCAACTCTCACAGGAACTAGCAGTAGCCTGAGGAGACAACATGGCAGATGTGACTGCATCTGCTCAATTTCCCAGCACTAATCTCTATTCATTATAAAATCCTTCCCTTTTATATCTCCTGAGACAGAAGTGTCAGGAAGAGGAAGTACGTAGGATAGGGGGTGGGGAGAAGAAAAATCACGCCAACCAGTGGGGAATAAACCAATGCAGGCAAAACAATGATTATGTAAATAGACCACAGCAGCAAGCAATGCAACAGAAGGGGTCTTAAAAGCAGAATTTAGAAGCAGAACAACACTTTACCTGCCTGATTTTTCTGATTTTAACTGGAATTCAGTTAAAACTTTATAGTCTAAGGCTAGGTAGATAGCATAACGATTTTGAAAAAAAGTTTTTCATACCTGAGGTATAAAGAGTCCCAGGTTCAATCCCCAGCACAACAATAAACCAGAGATGAACAGTGCACTGGTAAAAACAAAACAAAACAAAACAAAAACAAACAAACCCCACAACAAATCCTATCTTTTTATTATTGAGATTTAATTTGTACTTATTCCATATGATATGTAATTTTATATGAGGGGAGAACCCAAGCACCACTGAAATAAGTACCGAAAATTGAGCCAGTAGCCTTAGGCATACACATTCTGTGCCTCACCAGCTGACCTGCTTGTACACCTCAAAAGTATCTTATTGTCAGCACAGGTTAGATCTCTTATTTTACTCTTAACTGTTCACTCTAGATTAATTCACTATGATTTGTGTTCATCTAGCTTCTTCTGATTTAATCTCAACTTTTTTTCTCGCTGATTTGATAGGGTAGTAGTAAAATGAGGGAATGGTAGTGACCATGAATCGTGACTCAGAAATGAAGAACCAGGACCTGGAAGTGGCACTTATGGTTACGTACATGTGTATCATGCAGAAGGACCTAGATTCAACCCCCAGTCTCTACCCCCCCCCTTGCAGGAGGAAAGCTACATGAGTGATGAAGCAGTGTTACTGGGGTCTCTACATCTCTCTCCCTCTCTATCTCCCTTCCCTCTCAAGTTCTCTCTTACATATCAAATAAAATAAGTAAGTAAAAATATAAGATTCTTTTTTTAAAAAAATATGCTGTACACCTGACTGAAGTAAGATCATAAGAACCCTTTAGAAGTATGAATCATCACATACACCCACTTACCTTTATATGTACTGCAATTCACAACAACAGTCAATTGGCCAATAAAAACAGTGGGAGAGAGGTGCTATGAAAGATTTCATAAACTTAAAAACCACCAATATTGGGTAGAACTATACCCTGCACATCTCCCTTTCTGAAGAGAACACTATAATTATTCTTTTTTATTTAAAATGATAATTTTTTAATTTTTTATTTATTTACTGGATAGAGAAAGCCAGAAATTTAGATACCACAGTACCATTCTATTGCTTCTGAATCTTCCCTCTTATGGGTCTCCAAAGTAGTAGCTTTTTTTCCTGAGGTCGGTGAGGATGCCTGCTTTATAAACTTGAGGCTACAAATGCAATACTCATACTGCATGAGGCTAAATTATTGCTTTGTTCTCTCTGCCTCTCTCTCACATTCTCTTATTGAGTAAATAAATGCATATATTAAGTAAATGTGTATTTAATTAAAAATAAGTGATAAAAGAAATCTAACATATATGAAGTATAATATGGTTCAGTGGTGAACTTTTATGAATTGCTTTTGTTAATTGATATCATGCTGAGAATTACTGAAGTCACAGATGATTTAAAAATTTGGCATTTGAAATGGTCTTAGGGAAAATGGAATAGATCACTTTTACCTGAAGGATGTGAATTACTTGGGTCTTTTATTTGCCTCCAGGGTTATTGCTGGGGTTCAGAGCCTGCATTACTAATCCACTGCTCCTGGAGGCCATTTTTACCATTTTGTTTCCCTTGTTGTTAATTAGGACAGAGAATCCACAGAGGAGAGGAAGACAGAGAGGAGAGAAAGATGGACACCTGCAGACCTGCTTCACTGACTGTGAGGAGACACCCTCCCTAGATGTCACCTCACCCTCCCACCCCGGCAGGTGGATGGGCTCGAACTGGCATCTCTGCACCGGTCTGTGCACTTAACCCGCTGCACTGCTACCGCCCAGGACCGTTATTTGGGTGGTGTTGACACAGAAAAGCAGTTCCCTTTCTGAGTCATCCAGTGACCCCTTTTCACACTGTCCTTTGCTGCAGGCAGTTAGTACAAAGAAAGCCTTGCTTCTTTAAGTTCTTTGCAGTTATGTTCTAACTCTATTTTACATTAATAACTATAATTCTTACACATAACCTAGATACATGGCACAAACCATATTCTTTCCTGGAAAATAAATTCAAAAACAGTAATCAATTGAACTCTGTTTATATATTTATATAAACATATGTCTTCAAGCATTTTCCTTTTATTTAAGAGCTAGATAGTTCTGACTAGAATTGCAATTAATATTGTAATTCTCAAGAAAATGTTTAGAGGATGTGTTTATAGCACCCTAGGGTGAATTGTCTAGAAGCATGTAAGAGAATGTACAGTGAGTAGGTCTGACGTGTGAATACTAGTTAAAAGATACATTCGCAGAGAGGAGAAAATAATGTTTCAGAAGAAAATTCAGGGAACATGTCGATTCTTGAGAACAAATTGAGGAGTAGCAACTTAGCTGGTAGTTTATCTTTAAAAAAATATATAATTTATTTATTAAATAAATATTAAATAATTAAAATAAATAATTAAAATAAATATTAAATAATATTAAAGTGTTATTTATTTACTCCCTTTTGTTGCCCTTGTTGTTTTATTATTGTTGTTGTTATTGATGTTGTTGTTGGATAGGACAGAGAGAAATGGAGAGAGGAGGGGAAGACGGATGGGGGAAAGAAAGACAGACACCTGCAAATCTGCTTCACCACCTGTGACTCCTCTGCCGGTGGGGAGCCAGGGGCTCGAACCTGAATCCTTAAGCTGGTCCTTGAGTTTTGCACCACCTGCACTTAACCACTGAATATGGGTGTCAGTACATACTCCCAGCCTGTCTCTCTATTTCCCTAGTGAGGCGAGGCTCTGGGGATGTGGCTCCAGGACACATTGGTGGGGTTGTCTGCCAAGGGAAGTCCAGCTGGCATCATGGTAGTTATCTGGGACCTGGTGGCTGATATGTGGGGGCCAGTTCTCTTCTGCACATTGGCCAGCAAACACAGAGGAGGAGGGGAGATGGGCCACCCCAGGGGTCCTGGGGACCCTGTTGACAATGGTGAGTGTGCAGAAGGAAATCACCATCTCTGGGAGAAACTTCAGAGAGACAACTCATTTATTGGGGGTACAAGCAAGCAGATATACTTAGGGGTTATAAAAAAAGGTTAAGGTAATCATTCTTTTCTTCTAGCGTTTGCCCTTCTTCCGTAGCCAGCGACAGAAGAAGGTAATCATTAATCCATACTCAATACAGGGCTAATATTGACCTATCAAGTATTTGATCATAACTAGAAAGTTACCATATTAGGTCTGGTCATGAGATCATCATGCATAGTTAGGCTTGTCTCTAAGGGTGAATTATGAACACCTCAGGGCAGGTGGGAAGGGGACAGTTAAGCAAAACCAGGATATTTGCTATGGGTTTCAGTTGGCCAAATATAGTAACGTATGGTCCTTTTTCAAAAGGAATGAGAAAGTATGTGCAGGAGGTTTCGGTTTGGAAGACTCCATCCATCGTAAGGTCATGGGCTCAAGTGGGGACCTGTCAACTGCCCCTCCTGTGAAGAGGGGGCTTAGGGTTGACCCTCTCAGACTCTCATGGAGATAATGGCCTGGATTTCCCAGATAATGGGCCTTTCCCACACTGATAGAAGAGTTAACAGATAAAGACAAACAAATTGTTGACTAATAGTGAACGTAAAGGCTAGAATACTGAAGATGATGATTTCGGGGTCTCTGTTTTGTACGTAGTTAGTAGGCCTATTTTAGTTATATTCCAAAGGGCCCATGACTATACTAGTGTTTGTTTTTTTTTCCCTCTGAGCTTAACATTTGATATGCAGGTGGACCCAATTTATTGTCTGGGGAGATAATTACATGGCTAGAAAGGACCAGAAAGCTGGATCACGGAAGAGAGTAGCTCCCTAATATGGGAAAGGTGTATAAATATTGTTGACTGTAAACACCATCCATCTGATCTGATCTGGGGCCCATATTCAGCTTAGGAGCCTATGTGACGTCTGCATCCCTGTAGATCTGCGCTCACATTCTGTGGCCATGAGTAGGAATGTTCCATGCTGCCCCAATATCTGGACCCATCTTCCTCAGATGTAGCGTAGAGTATGTTGTCCATCCTACCTTCAGAGGATGGAACATTCTCTACCGTTGTTGATCCATTGAGGGAAGGGTCCTATGGGGGCCCATAAATGGTTCTATTGTGTTGAGCCTGATAGAGATGACCAGTAACAGTGGAAAAAGGGATTTATTCAAGTTCTAGGCCTATCTTGTCTGTTTGGGAATCTCAGGACTTCCCAACTAGGGTCCTAGCTGATGGGGTGGTCTGAGAGTCACTAAAGAGCCATCCTTAAATTATGCCTGTCTCTTGTCCTTATTTAGCTTTTGTAGTCCTTACTTTGATAAGGTTAGCTTTGGAGTGACTGAGGGAAGTGTAATAATAAGTAGGTGAAAGGGTATCTAATATAAGTAGACAGTATTTCATTATGAACTTCATGGTGTCTTTTTAGGTCTTTCTACTTTCTTGCTGCATATACTGACTCACGGCAGACTATTGTGCACTTTTGCTTTCAGGTATATATTTTGCCCTGTCCCGTCCCATGGGACCTTCAACGTGGGTTAACCTAGGAGAGGAAGTGAGGACAAGGAAAGAAGGGAGAGGGAAGGGGACAAGACACAAGAGAGAAATGAGACAAGTCAAGATTCTGATCAAGTCTGTTTATTAGCACCAAAGATGCTGTTTTTAAGGCCAGGGCATGGGAGGAGTTAGCAGCTGGGGACTGTTGATTGAAGTGGTGTGTTGTCATGGTAATCAGCCTTATCTGGAAGGTCCTGGGTGATTCATGGGGAAGTGGAATTGGGAGACAGGATCTTATCTTGTCTGTGAACAAAGACTCTAAGGTGTAAAGAAGCAGGAACTTAACTTTTAAGCAAGGCCATCTGTGAACAAACACTCTGTGGTCATGCCAATAGCAACCTTGAGGGCACATGTGGCTCCCCACATTGCCCTAATCTATGGCTACATCTGTACATATGCATTATCTCATGGGTCCTGGTCTATATCTAGGTTTTGGGACGTTGTTAGGAAGTGAACCACCTGAAATGGAATTAGAGTATCCTATGAGGAAGGAAATGTCTCACCCAAGTAATGAGACTGAAATGGAATTAGAGAATCCTGAGAAAGGAAAGATCTCACTCTAGTAGTGAGGGTGAAGGGTATCCATTCCACGTCTGACGTCTCTGCACACATTCTGAAGTGAAGTATTCCGAGGTGGTAGGGATAAAGAGATGCAATATCATTTAGTATGAATTGATAGAGGCTTGCAGGAAAGTGAGCCCCATCCATGAGGTTCCAGGACTGGGGGAAATACAGGCTCTATAGAGGAAACAGGTGGTTCCTACTGTCTTAGGGCTTAAGAAAGCAATAGATAGCTATTACTATAATCAAATTATTTGGTAATTGGATTAACTTTGAAAATCCCATTATTAAGATTTGCTGTATCATATATAACATCACCATAAATTTATGTCCTTTGACATTATTTATGTATAGCTGTGTTGTACAGAGTAACACCACAGGTTGCTTCTGTTCTCCCTGGTCTAAGCTTTAGGAGAGTACACATTTCAAAGACTCAGTCTATGGTCTGTGCATTAATAATTTTGAGACATTCATTTTTCCCCTCTCATATTAATTAAATAGTGATTTGTATAACTACATGTTAATAGAAATATACATAAACACCATTCTCACCACCAAAAGACTGTGTCCCATCCCATGCCCCCCCCCCCCAGTATAGCAGAACATCCACCCTTAACATCCACCCAGAGATTTTAACTTTGGTGCCCTAATCCAAACTCAGTCAAATCCTGCTTTGAGCTTCCCTTTCTGTTCTTCTTTCTCAAGTTATAATTATTAATGGGATCATTCCATACTTGTCTTTGTCTTTCTTAACATTATTCCTTCAAATAGTATCCAAGATGGGTCAGAGAAGGTGGGTACATTTTTCTTAATAGCTGAGTAGTATTCCATTGTGTAAATATACCACAGCTTTCTCAGCCATGCGTCTGTTGTTGGGCACCTGGCTTCCTTCCAGGTTTTAGCTATTAGGAATTGTGCTGCTATGATCATAGGTGTACACATATCTCTTTGTTTGGGTATATGGAGTCCTTGGGGAATATCCCTAGGAGAAGAATTGCTGGGTCATATGGAAGGTCTATGTCTAGCCTTGTGAGAGTTCTCCAGACTGCTCTCTACAGATGTTGGACCAATTTGCATTCCCACCAGCAGTGAAAAATGTTCCTTTGTCCCCACAACCTCCCCACCATTTTTTGCTGCTGTCCTTTTTGATGTATGCCATTTACACAGGGGTGAGGTGGTATCTCAGTGCTATCTTTATTTGCATTTCTCTGACATTCAGTGACCTGGGGCAATTTGTCATGTGTTTTGGATCTCTTCTGTAGTGAATATTATTTTCGTATCCTCTGCCCATTTTTGGATGGTGTCATTTGCTTTTTTGTTGTTAAGTTTGCTGAGCTCTTTGTATATTTTGGTTATTAGTCTCTTGTTTGATGCATGGCATGTGAAGATCTTCTCCCATTCTGCGAGGGGTCTCTTTGTTTGGGTGATGGTTTCTTTGGCTGTGCAGAAGTTTTTCAGTTTTCTAAGGATGAGCATATATTACCTATAAATCTCCAGGATTTTCCAGTGAAACTGAAATGTAATGGGCTTTGAGTAAACAATTGTTGAATAATGAATGGATGAATGAGTGAGGAAAGCTCATTTACCTAGTGAAATGCTTTTCTTAGAGCTTTGGGCAAACTTTTAAAAATGAGTTCTCAAATATTGCTTACCTATAATCAACTCACTTTATTGACTTTCTTCCTCTTGAAATGTTATTATTCTTTTTTTTTTTTTGTCATTACTGGGTCTTCATGGCTCCAGAATGTGTGTGTGGAGAGAGAGAGATAAAGAGAGAGGGAGAAAGGAGTGAGAGAGAGAAAAAGAAATGAGAGGGAGAAAGGAGTGAGAGATTCCACAGCTTTAAAGCACCTTCCTATGCTATGAAGGCTGGGCTTGAATCTGAGTTGCATACATAGATAAAATAGCACGCTATTCAGGTGAGCTATTTTTGTGGCTCTCTACCCATTCCCTTTTGAAGGTCCTTCCTTACCTCCTAGACAGCGTAGGGCAATTTCAGAGTACAGTATGTTACAAGTCTTTCTCTCAGACTCCTCATTCTTTATCTCCTGTTTTCCCAAGAAATTGATATATTTTCTTATGTGGTGAAAAATCATGTATAGTTTTGCATTTTTGTTCTAAGATCTATAGACCCAGCTTATCAATAATAACAGTTCATTGTTCTTACTCCTTGGCTAGTAATTCCTTATTGTGTTGAGATAAGATATGTAAGGTGTTTACCTGTTAGTTCACTGTTCAACAGCAGATGCATTTTACATGGAGAGCACTATTCTAGGGAGATAGGTCGGTTTGCTTGGGAAGCAGGAGGCTTAAAAAGAAAATTCTGTATTTTAATCCGCTGCGACCTTGACCTGTGACTACTTATAGAATGCCTCTAATGCATACATAAGAGATTCAGTTTAGAAACACTGAGGCTAGCTAAGATAAAGTTATTTTTGGATAGCATTAAGAGACACAAATTGTGGTAATGTCTCATCTAGTCCAGTAAATCTTAACCATGGTATTTTCAAAGTATATCAATTTCCCAAATAACTTGGTTATAACAATAATTATCTATTATCATCTTAAACTATAAGACAGCAAGGAACCTTCTTCATTCTCTATAAACCCATATTGCTCCCATTCCCAGAATCTTTGGGGCTTTGCTTATTTCCCTTCATGCTTCTCTTGATCCACATCATTTGATGCTACATCTTCAGACCTCAACCTACTCAAATCATTTAAAAAAATCAAATGTCTTCTATTAATGCCATTTTGTCTGTAAAATACTTTCATCTCTTCTGTTTTGTACTCCAGGTCTCAAGAGTCAGTCATATGCTAAAAAGCCCATTTTGTGAAGCTAGGTTTTCCTCCTATTTAGTGCAAGATATGCAAAACAGATTAAATAGGAAAGAGAAATTAATCAGATTTCTTTTAAAAATATTTATTTATCTTCCTTTTTGTTGCCCTATCTTTATTGATGTTGTTGTAGTTATTATTGTTGTTGTTACTGATGTCATCGCTGTTAGGTAGGACAGAGAGAAATGGAGAGAGGAGGGAAAGACAGAGGGGGAGAGAAGGACAGACACCTGCAGATCTGCTTCAACTTCTGTGAAGCGACTCCTCTGCAGGTGGGGAGCCAGGGTCTCGAACCAGGATCCTTATACGGGTACTTGCACTTTGTGCCACGTGCGCTTAACCCTGCACTACCGCCAGACTCCCCCAAAGAGTAATTTTCTATGTTGGTCTCACTTACTTTGTGTAATTAAATACCATTAATGTTGTCATAAAAGGCAGGAATTCCTTTTGGGGGTTGAGTAGGATTCACTTGTGTGTATGTATACTTCCATATATATTTGTATCTGTATGCACGCACATAATACATGTATCTTACCAACAGATATAAATATGAATAGACATGTGTATATATATATATATATATATATATATATATATATATATATATATACCCTCCTCACATTTTTTATCCATCAATTTATCGATGAATATTTAAGTTGTTTCCATGTCTTGGCTATTATAAATAATGCTAAAATGGACGTGGGTCCAAAGATGTTAATGTTTTGTTTTCTTTAGGTAAAGCCACTAGTAGCTGAATTGCTGTATCATATGTGAGTTCAATTTCTTTTTTACAATAGTTTGTACATGCATAACATTTGTCAGTTTTCCATATAAGAATACAACCCCCACTAGGTCAATCTTTTGGGACCTGTATTCTCTCCCCCCACCCACCCCAGAGTCTTTAACTTTGGTGCAATATGCCAACTCCAGTTCAGTGCGTTCAGTTTTTAATGGAATTCCATATTGGTTTAGATTGTGGCTTTGCATTTCCACAAACAGCCCAATAGTACACAACCACAGGCTAATATCCTTTATGATTGTTGACACAAGTACCCTCAACAAAACACTAATAAACAGAATCCAATAATATATGGAAATAACTGTGCATTACATAATAAATAAATACAGGAATGTTGATAATAATGCTAATTGTGATAGACAAGTGTTGATGTCTACAAATATTTACTTACTGATAAATGGGTAAACTGTAATTTATCAGTTCATTAATGCTGTTTAGCAAAGATAGTGAATTATTACACAGATTATAATACAGGTGAGTATCACAATAATTATGATGGATGAAAAAATATATGGAAAGGGAAACATATCTATGTTTTCATGTATGTAAATTTGTAGAAAATATAAAAATTCTCAAATAATAAAAAAATCAATCTGTAGTTCTCTAGAGACAATGATACAGACAGGAAAGAGGAAAGGAATTATAAAGTCACAGAAGGAACCTTTAGAGTAATGGACATGTTCATTATCTTAATGGTGGTGACGTTTTTATGGATATTCAACATGCCAAAATTTATTAGCTTGTACATTTTAATATATTTGATGTATTGTGTACCAATTAAACTAAACGAAATTATTTAAAATAATGAAGGAATATGGTCTTAATTTTCAAATAAGCATATCACATGCCTATTTTGGAATTTAATAGTATTAGCTGAAGTTATTCTTGACATTACATCTACTTCAGGCTTCCTTAGACACATTTCCTTTGTCTGGAGTTGAAACTACAAATTGTTTTGTTTGTGTAGTTAGGGCAGTACTCACTGCTGATTGAGTAATTCTATTATTCTTTTATTCTCTGAAGTTTTTTTATTGACTTTAATAGGACAACAGATTAACTGGTGTTAATCATTATGTGTCTAATTTAAAAAAGAGAAACTGTAGATGATATTATAAATGTGGAAGAAATGATCAGCAGATACTTTCTTGTAGGGGATTGCAACCTATTCATGAGTGTCAGTAAGTCATAATAGGTGTGAGTAAGTGTACACATTACAGTGCGTAAGGGCCTAGGTTCAAGCTCCTACCCCACCTGCAGGGCAAAAGCTTAATGCAGGTGAAGTAGGTCTGTAGGTGTCTCTCTGTTTCTTTCCCTCTCTATCTCTTCCTCCACTCTCAATTTGTCTCCATATCCAATAAATTTTTTTTAAAAAATCATAGTAGATGAAGGTGCCTTATTTGTATCAGTTGCAAGAGAAAGACAGTAAGAAATAACCTATATGTAATGCATGAGGTTAGTGTCTTCTAAAGAGGGGAAAATATTCCTATAGCCCAAATACTTTTTTTTACCAATTTAGCAAATTAAAACCTTCACAAATGGTGGTCCAGGAGGTGGTGCAGTGATAAAGCTTTGGACATCCATCTCAAGCATGAGATTCAGAGTTCTATCCCTGGCAGAACATGTGCCAGAGTGATGTCTGGTTATCTTTCTCCTCCTATCTTTCTCATATATAAATAAAATATTTTTTAAAAAAGAATAAGGAATATCTGTTTAAAAAAACTTTGCAAATGATATTCAATTAGTTCAACATTGCTTTGGTTTAATAAAATATAGGCTAAAGGAATTGCTAAGGTCTTCTGAAAAACTGGATTTCTATAGTTAAATAAAAACATGATGGATTGAAAACTTAATGAGTATTTTCTGGTACTAAAGATTCAAATTTCATGACCTCTGGGATATAAGAGAAAATACTTGGTACATAGAGTTATGTTTGGCATTCTAGAAGCTTAATTAACTTTGAATATCCTTCTGACTTAATTAAAAAAATAAAGTAGTTCTTACTTTGCCTTGTTCTTAAGTCATGGGATTGAACTTCTTTACAATATCTTTTTACAAGTAATATTGAATGAAAAAAACATTTTTTTACTAATTCAAATAAGAACATTACACTAATGTGCTAACTTATAATTCATATATCTGTGGATAATAAAGTAGCTTCTTTAACCAGGTTCTTTAACCAGGATTAAAATCTTCCACTATTTGGAAGTTTGAGTTATTAAAATTTCTTTTTAATTTGCAGTTAATTTTTTATATAGGATTAATTAAATGTCTCTACACTCAGTAGTTTATATATGCATTACAATTTTAAAGGTTTAAATGTACTAACTGGCTTCTATATGAATTGATTAATATGTAATTTTAACTAGAAAAAATTTTCCAGACAAGATCTTTCAGCAACATCTTCCTTCTTTTTCTCTTAAGAAAAAATAAATACAGGGAGTTGGGCAGTAGTGTAGTGGGTTAAGCGCACGTCGCACAAAGCACAAGGACCTGAGTAAGGATCCTGGTTCGAACCCCCAGTTCCCTACCTGCAGGGGAGTCACTTCACAGGCGGTGAAGCAGGCCTGCAGGTGTCTTTCTCTCCCCTTCTCTGTCTTCCTCTCTTCTCTCCATTTCTCTCTGTCCTACCTAACAATGGTGATAACAATAAAAACTACAATAACAATAAAAACAACAAGGGTAGCTGCCAGGCTAGCATTGTGGAAGGGAGAGAGGATCCAGGGACTCATGGCAGTGTGGTAATACAATTCTTTATTCACATGGGAATGCCCCAGAGTCTGGTGTGAGCACAGCAGGTTAAGCCATGTGGTGCCAAACCTCATTGGCTGCCTCCCACTCTGCATGCCAGCCCTTCTCCAGGTTGGGACATGGGAGAGAAAAGAGAAGAGATCAGAGAAGAGAGAGAAACCGGTAACAGAAGTGGCTTTATAGGGTAAAACTGGAAGTGGCAAGTCAGAATGGAGATGGCTAGGAAAGGGGATAAAAGGCTTGCTGGGAAGGTGGAAATGTCCTTAGCAACTATTGTGATGGTTTTAACTGGTGGGATTAATTAACACCCTGCAGGAAGGGCAGGTCTCGAGGTAGAAGGAAGATAGATCAGGCAAAACAATGATTGTGTAAATAGACCACAATATCAGCAATGCAGCATGGAGCAGGGGGAGATGGTTTAATGCCCGACAGGCAGCAAAAGGGAAAATAAATAAACTTTAAAAAAAAAGAAATAGAGGCTTTTGCATAAAAGCAATAATATATATGGTTCCTAGCATTAACTTTGTTCTCAAATTTGTCTTGGGAAATAATTGATGGAAAAGGTGAAATATAAAATGTAAAGGGTAGCTTCTAGTTGTTCTCTTCTTTTTTTCTGTAATGTCTCTATCTACTTTTATCTCTCTGCACTCTATTCTCTATATTTGGCATCCTAGTTTTATGGATTCCAGTTTCATCTTCATCTACTGAGTCCATATTATTATGAGTTGTTGTCCAGGGTTACTGAAGAATTAGGGGCTGAGTTCCTAAGTTAGCCTATGTGTTTGCCTCTTGTTCTGTTTTCTGAATAAAACTCCCTTTGCTATTTCTCTCCATAACCTTTGAATGTACTTTCCTAAAAGTATTTCCTTGTGACTTAATTTTTGTGGCAATATCTGGAATTTGTATGAAGTGGGTTTTTCTAGTTCACTTTATTTATTTATGGAATATTTAGGACTCCAGAAGTTGTTTTGTAACTTAACAACTGCAGGCTTTCAAAAGCTGCACTTAAGATTGTCATGTTCATAAAATTTTCTCCAGAATGACTCTGGTCTATTTTGTTCTGGATAATTCTATATGTAAATGACCAAGTCTAATGTTGATAAAACTATGACTTCTAAGCTTGAAAACTTGTTTCTTATTATTGATTTATTCTCTTAATGTATTTCTCCCTTTTAGTATGAGTTAATGTAATGAAACAGTGGCATTCTGTGAGAGAGCCAGAAAGTGAAGTGATTATCCTACATACCCAAATCATCCTGTTATTTTCTTATCTGCTTTATTTTTGAGTGTCAAAACTAAACTGTTTTGTCGGTTTGAAACAACAACAACAACAACAAAATCCTAGTGTGAACACCTGAGTGAAGAAAATGAGTCTTGACTCCTAAATAGAGCTTATTTTTAAAAGAACTGGAAGAAGATGTGGTTCCTTTTCAGCTGGGGAGATATTATAAGGGGTATACCAAAGACTTTCATGCTTGAGGCATCAAGGTCCCAGGTTCTATCTTAGCACCAACCATAAGTCAAAGCCGAGCAGTGTCCTGGTTTAAAAAAAGATTGAAGCTATTTTAATAATAAATTTCCATAAACTTCATTTTTCTACTTTATGAGTTATTTCAATACACTAAAATTTAATGAAATTATATAATGCTTATTTATTTAATATAGTAAATACTTTTCAACTCAGAATCTGACTAATCATCTGTGAAGAGGATTTTTTATACTTCAGAGAATTTTGATCATTATATGACTACATGCAAGTTTATAATATTGTGTGCAATTTATTTTATTTAAAAATGAGTAATTATTATCAAAAAGTTTATGACATTCAAAAGATAGCAATAATAATAACCACAAAAAAGATAAAATAAGGGAAACAAAAGGGGAAAAATAATGACTTTCAGGACAGTGGGTTTGTGGTGTAGATCCAGCACCGAGCCCCAGCAATAACCCTGGAGGAAAAAAAAATTACTTCAGTAGGGGGCCAGGTGATGGATCATCTGGTAGAATGCACTCCTTACCATATGTGAGAACCTGGACTTAAATTCCTGGTTCCCACCTACATTGGAAGCTTCACAGCAGTGCTACATGTGTCTCTCATCCTATATCTCCCCCTCTCTTCGTTTTCTCCATCTCTTGCCCTCTGTCAAAATAACATAATAATGGTCAGCAAGAAAAAGTGGCATCATGTAGGCACTGAGCTTCAGCAATCACCTGGTGGCAAAGTAAAGAAATGAATTACTTAAGTAGATAGAATGTAAATATGACAAGACTTCCTGAAAAATTATATATTAAAACTTACTAGAAATTATATTCAGAGTTAAAATCACTAGTTACTTTCTTTTTTAAATATATATATATATATTTTTCCTTTTGTTGCCCTACTTTTTTATTGTTGTTGTAGCTATTATTGTTGTTGTTACTGATGTCGTCATTATTGGATAGGACAGAGAGAAATAGAGACAGGAGGGGAAGACAGAGAGAGGGAGAGGAAGATAGACACCTGCAGACCTGCTTCACCGCCTGTGAAGCGACTCCCCTGTAGGTGGGGAGCCAGGGACTCAAACCCGGATCCTTGTGCAGGTCCTTGCTCTTGGCATCACGTGTGCTTAACCTGCTGTGCTACCGCCCGACTCCCTACTAGTTACTTTCAAGAAAAGATGTTAGGAATAAACATATAAGAGAACATATAAGTCATTATTTTAGTGATGGTGCAGATGTCAATGAAATGAAATGGGGGCTGGCATCTTAATTTGTAGAGCATATTTGAGATGACACTAATTTTGAATGAAATCTAATGAGGCACTGACCCTTGGACTATGTAGAATAGTAGAATCATTCTGTTAACAAGGAAGTATATTACAAGAGAACTGATAGTCATTTCCTTTTTTTTTTTTTATAAATAACTCTGGAAAATGTCTGAGCAGCAGGAAGTCTACTTTAATTTGTTTTCACTTCTGTCCTATAAAATTGGTACCTCATCTCACTTGTATATTAACTTATCAGTGTTGCAAATTCTCATCCAGAAGAGTACTTACTGAATGCAATTTGATGATGATTTTTGTATATTCATTAGTGCTCGAGAGTAGGTAGAGTAGGAAGCTGCAACTGTGTGGCTGACCTGAAACAGCAACAGTACCACAAGTACTTGGGTCATTACTGAATAAATTGTTGTTTCTGTTGTATGAGGATTCATGAAGAAAACAGGTCAATTAGATCCTAATTAATTTTCTCTCTCTGTGTTTTGAGCACAGTGATCAAACAATCTCCATCTTATTGATAAGGACATGTTAAGCACAAACATGATTTTGACTGTGGTTTTCTGAAGGATACATAACAATCTCAATTATTTTTCTGTGTACCTGAACAACCTCTAGAGTCCAAGGTAAATTGTTCCCTTTTGCCAAATGGGGCTTCTTGAAAACTGAAATTGATGGTAGAGGACTGAAACAAAATGTATTAGTTTTCCTAGGTTGTTAAAAAGAAACCAGGCGGAGGGTAGATAACATAATGGTTATTCAAAACAGACTCTCATGCGTGAGGCTCTAAATTCCCAGGTTCAATCCTCTGTACCACCATAAGCCAGAGCTGAACAGTGCTCTGGTAAAAAAAAAAAAAAAAAAAAAAAAAAAAAAAAAAAAAAAAAAAAAAAAAACCGAAACAAACACAAAAAGAAGAAACCATGTGATTTGATTTTATATTTTATTATTAAACAACTTGTTCTGCTTTATATCTTAATGCTTTTCAGCCACCAAGTTGCAAATGTTACCATGACACCAACCTGACTTCCCTGGGCAGATAACCTCACCAATGTGTCCTAGAACCCCACCTCCCCAGAGGCCCACGTGACTAGGGAAAGTTGGAGACGGGCTGGGGGTATGGATTGACCTGGCAACACACGTGTCCAGTGGAGAAGCAATTACAGAAGCCAGTTCTCCCACCTTCTGCACCCCATAAAGATCTTTGGTCCATACTCCCAGAGAGATAAAAATAGGGAAGCTTTAAGCGCAGGTGGCGCAAAGCACAAGGACCGGCATAAGGATTCCGGTTTGAACCCCGGCTCCCCACCTGCAGGGGAGTCGCTTCACAGGCAGTGAAGCAGGTCTACAGGTGTCTATCTTTCTCTCCTCCTCTCTGTCTTCCCCTCCTCTCTCCATTTCTCTCTGTCCTATCCAACAACGACAACAACAATAATAACTACAACAATAAAACAACAAGGGCAACAAAAGGGAATAAATAAATAAAATAAATATAAAAAAATAGGGAAGCTTCCAAAACAAAGGATGGGATACGGAACTCTGGTGGTGGGAATTGTATGGAATTGCACCCCTCTTATCCCACAGTCATGTCAATCATTATTAAATCACTAATAAAAAAAGAGAAGTATATAAATAATGTTATAGGATCCTTAGCCAGTCCTTGCACTTCACACCACATATGCTTAACCCATTGCACTACTGCCCAGCTCATCTTAATGGCATCTTTTTTGTTGTACCAAAATACATATTTGTTCCTATAAGATTTTGTAGCTGTTTCAATGACTATTATCAGTATTTCTATTGTTCTTTATTCTTTCTCCATTAACTACTTTTTTATTAGACTTAATTTTACTTTAATTTTAAAATTTGTTCTATTTTTTACTTAATTAAAGAGAGCAAGAAATACAGAGGGAAAGATATATAGACAGATACCAGAGTACTGCTCAGCTTTGGCAATGGTGATACAGGAGACAGAACCTGGGACTTTGGAAGGGGTGGGTCGCTTCACAAGCAGTGGGTGAAGCAAGTCTGCAGGTGTATATCTTTCTTTCCACCTCTCTGTCTTCCCCTCCTCTCTCGATTTCTCCCTGTCCTATCCAACAACAATAATAACAACAACAAGGGCAACAAAAATGGGGGAAAATGGCCTCTAGTAGCAGTGGATTTTAGTGCAGGCACTGAACCCCAGCAATAACCCTGGAGGAAAAAAAAAGATGGCATTTGAGAAACTGGAGTTAAAAATCTAAAGGCTAAGGACTACTAGTAATTCTGCGGGTGGTGGAATAATTCAGCCTGTTAGAGCACCAGCTGCATGCTTGAAGCCACAGAGGCTGCAGGTTCAGTCAGCCACTGGTGATATTCTATGCCAGAGCTACACAGTGCTCTGGTTTTCCCATGCCTCTCTTTCTTTCCCTCGAATGAATGAATGAATGAATGAATGAATGAATGAATGTTTGAAAGTCTGAGGAGAAGAAAGTCAGTGATAGAAATCCTATTCCAAGTGCAGAAGACTGATGTCTTAGCTGAAATAGGTAAGCAGAGAGAATTCAAACATTCTTTCTCCTTTCTGTCCTCTTTAGAACTTCAGTGGGTTAGATGACACTTGGACTGTGCCATGCCATCTTCATTTTTAAAAATCATTTAAATGGGTGGAGGTAAATTGTTTATAGTACAGTTATTGGTACATGGGTGCAATTTTTAATCTCTTATTGATAGGTGTCTGCAGAACATTCTCACCCTAGACTTAGTTCTTTTCTACCATTGTGCACCAGAACCTCAACACCATACTTCCGTTCTGTGGGAGTTCCAGGGATTCAATTTGGGACCTTTGAGTTAAGGCATGAGTTGCTTAAGCACTGTGCTGTCTCATCAGCCCTGGGCTATCTTCTTTACCTGCCCTGCATTTCAAATGCTAATCTCTTCTAGACATACCTAGAAATATTATTTAACACATCACCTGTGTACTTCTTTACCCAAACATGCTGATATGTAATTTTAATCAGATTAAATATATTGTATCAAATTGAAGCTAAATAACAATATTATATTTATTAGTATGATTTTGGCACAACCTTGCCATTTTCATTATATACAATGAAAATGTTCTAGCTAAGTGCATGTGATGCAAAGCACAAGGACCGGCTTAAGAATGCTGGTTCGAGTCCCTGGCTCCTCCCCTGCAGGGGGGTCGCTTCACAAGCAGTGAAGCAGGTCTGCAGGTGTCTTTCTCTCTCCTTCTCTGTCTTCCCCTCTTTTCTCCATTTCTCTCTGTCCTATATAACAACAACGACATCAATAACCACAATAATAACTACAACAGCAATAAAAAACAACAAGGGCAATTAAAGGGAAAATAAATAAATATTTAAAAAAATAAAAAAATAAAATGTTCTAGACTTCCATGCATGGTTTAAAGTTGCCAAGTGGAATGAAAAACCAAGTTCCAACTGTTTGCAGCCTGAAAGAAATATGACTAGCATATTAATTGGATGGTTAAAATTGTGAACAAGAAGTAAATAGTGAGAGGTATGATTTGAAGGACCAGGTGGCTCAGCTGGTTGAGCACACACATTACAATGCGCAAGGGCCCATGTTTGAGCCTTAGGTCCCTACCTGCAGGGGGAAAGCTGTGTGAGTGGCAAAGCATTGTTTCAAGTGTCTCTCTATCTCTCTCCCTCTCTATGACACCATTTCCTCTTGGGTTTTGGATGTCTCTATCCAATAAATAAATATTAAATTTTTTTTAAAGTATTATTTAAGAAAATATTGAATGGGTTGAACAAACAGAAACAAGAAAGAAGACTGCTCAGACTTCAAATTAAAACATTGGTTCTAAGGGAGGAATTTATCTGGTGTGGAAAAGAAACAGGGAGAAGATCAGTGTCACTCTCTTAGGGTCAATTGAGGAAGCAGGTTGGTAAGAAGAGTAGGATCTTTTTTTTAATTTATTTTTTATTTAAGAAAGCATACATTGTGTTGGTTAGGTTGTGATTGGTATCTCAACATGCTTCACTTCAGACTGTGTCCAGAGACTTCACGTGTGGAATGACAACCCTTCAGCTTCATTACTCGGGTGAGACCTTTCCTTTCATAGTATACTCTAATTCCATCTCAGGTGGTTCACTTTCTCACAAAGTCCCAAAACCTAGATATACACCAGTTTCTGTGGAAGAGAGCATATGTTCACACGTATCCATAAACTACTGCAAAATATATACCTGAAAGCAGTACACTAGATTTTGCAGTGAGTACCCCCCTAACACTTCCTCTCCACTATTCCAAGCTTTGGGTCCATGATTGCTCAACAATTTGTTTGGCTTCGTATGTTAACTCTCTTTTCAATCACCAGGTTCCAGATGTCATCAGGATGCGGCCAGGCTTCCCTGGACTGAAGACCCCACCAATGTGTCCTGGAGCTCTGCTTCCCCAGAGACACACCCTACTAAGGAAAGAGAGAGGCGGACTAGGGGTATCGACCGACCACTCAATGCCCATGTTCAGCGGGGAAGTAATTACAGAAGCCAGACCTTCTACCTTTTGCAACCCACAATGACCCTGGGTCCATGCTCCCAGAGTGATAGAGAATGGGAAAGCTATCAGGGGAGGGGGTAGGATATGGAGAATGGGTGGTGGGAATTGTGTGGAATTGTACCCCACCTACCCTATGGTTTTGTTAATTAATCCTTTCTTAAATAAAAAAGAAAAAAAAAAGAAAGCATACATTAACAAAACCATAGGGTAGAAGGGGTACAACTCCACACAATTCCCACCACCCAATCTCCATATCCCCTCCCCTCACCTGATACCTGTATCTTAAGAGATTTTTATTGGCCATGGTTGAATTTGGGCTTTTGCTCAACTTAAACTAGGGGAAGATAGTGGGATTTTGAACATGCAAACTATGTGTTTCAATTTAAGTTGAGTTATTCTGTCTGGTGTCGAAAAATGAAGTAAAAAAAAAAACTATTACTACAATCCAATAAGAGTTAATGGTAGGAGAGGGGGTGCTAGGTGGTGGCGCAGTGGGTTAAGCGCACTTGGTGCAAAGTGCAGGACTGTCATAAGGATCCTGGTTCGAGCACCCAGCTAGCTCCCCACCTGCAGGTGGATCACTTCACAAATGGTGAAGCAGTTCTGCAGGTGTCTATCTCTCTCTCCCCCTCTCTTTCTTCCCCTCTTCTCTCCATTTCTCTCTGTCCTAGCCAACAATAACCACAACAATGGTAGTAACAACACCGCTGATAAAAAGGAAAAAATGGCCTCCAGGAGCAGTAGATTCGTAGTGCAGGCACCGAGCCCCAGCAATAACCCTGGAGGCAAAAAAGGGGGGAGATAAAGAATATACCATCTTTTTATAGATTAATATATTTAGAACTAAATTTCATTCTTTCTTTATTGCCATAAATACTAGTGCAAATTGATGAATTGTTTAAGCATATTCTGTTAAATAGTAGTAGTTTAAGCATATTCTATTTTGATAGTTCTGGAGTCTCTTGCATATGCATTTTCACCACTCTCAGGCTGACTTTTTCATTCTTTTATTTCAAAGAGAGGGATGGAGGAAGGAAGAGAGAATGAGAGGGAGAGGGAGAGGGAGAGAGGCTATAGCATTAGAGATTCCCCTGGTGTAATGCCACTTACAAGTGATATGGAGTTGTAAACTTGGGTCTTACAGATGAAAAGTTATGAGCCCTACTTTGAAAAGCATAGACTCTACCTCTAAAATTAATATTGAATGATAAGTAGTGATGAATAGTAAACTTAAAGAGATTATATAAATTTTTCTGTCACTCCTAGGTACATCTGAAATAGAAGACAATTCTTTGTATAGTCCATAACCAGCTCTCTGGTTTTGGGAAAACAAGGAATCCATACTTTTTCTAGTAAGAAGTATGGGCAGGCATTAATTAGTTAATCTGATAAGGACTATTCAATGACACCACAAAGATTAATGGTCTGGTGATTTCCAAGGCAAGATGTTTTATTGATTGAATTGCTCTCAGCATCTTGTCAAGTAATGTAAATATCCACTGTAGGACATTCTTCACTGGAAAGGGACAGAGGTTATGCCTTTACATTAATGGATGGATATATATACTCTCAGGGTCCCTTAAGTAATTTGCTTTATGAAAGTCTAATGCTCAATTATAAAATCTTGACTTGTTAAGTTTGGAAATGAGATATTGTTTCAGGAAATTCAGATACACACCATGAAAGAGAAGCAAGCCTTTTGGGTCTTTCTTATTCTCGATGGCATAGAAGAGACTGCAAAATGATATGTCCATAGTTGAAAATCTTCATTAAACTCAAAATCTAGAGTGCTTATTACCTTGTTTAAAAAAAAAAAAAAACACCTCCTATATTTGCTTAGGGAAAGTCAGGAAAGAATAGGTTAGAAACAGAAGCATTTCTAGATGAAAAATTCCTTTTTTTTTCCTCTTTAATTATGAAGATGAACATTTGATTAGTGAGGCTTAGGCAATGAGTATTATACTTCCCATGTTATTTTGCATTAAGAAATTAAAATCCTTTTGAGATTGAAATGTTTTCAGTAAAACATTTTAAAATAAATTCTCTTTATAAGTAAAAGTAGACAATTTACTAAAATGATGAGGATTTTGAGAATATTCACCTTTGTGTAACAGTATAATAATTAATTAACAAAGCAAAGTCCTACTATTCTAATAGTGAAACAATTTATTTTTACTTAACTAATTCCTAAAACTATAATCAAAAATAACTTTTTTTCCTGAGGTCGGTGAGGATGCCTGCTTTATAAACTTGAGGCTACAAATGCAATACTCATACTGCATGAGGCTAAATTATTGCTTTGTTCTCTCTGCCTCTCTCTCACATTCTCTTATTGAGTAAATAAATGCATATATTAAGTAAATGTGTATTTAATTAAAAATAAGTGATAAAAGAAATCTAACATATATGAAGTATAATATGGTTCAGTGGTGAACTTTTATGAATTGCTTTTGTTAATTGATATCATGCTGAGA
This sequence comes from Erinaceus europaeus, assembly GCF_950295315.1. Classification (NCBI taxonomy): domain Eukaryota; kingdom Metazoa; phylum Chordata; class Mammalia; order Eulipotyphla; family Erinaceidae; genus Erinaceus; species Erinaceus europaeus. Next base: position 94,099,521 of record NC_080163.1, read on the forward strand.
ATTACTGAAGTCACAGATGATTTAAAAATTTGGCATTTGAAATGGTCTTAGGGAAAATGGAATAGATCACTTTTACCTGAAGGATGTGAATTACTTGGGTCTTTTATTTGCCTCCAGGGTTATTGCTGGGGTTCAGAGCCTGCATTACTAATCCACTGCTCCTGGAGGCCATTTTTACCATTTTGTTTCCCTTGTTGTTAATTAGGACAGAGAATCCACAGAGGAGAGGAAGACAGAGAGGAGAGAAAGATGGACACCTGCAGACCTGCTTCACTGACTGTGAGGAGACACCCTCCCTAGATGTCACCTCACCCTCCCACCCCGGCAGGTGGATGGGCTCGAACTGGCATCTCTGCACCGGTCTGTGCACTTAACCCGCTGCACTGCTACCGCCCAGGACCGTTATTTGGGTGGTGTTGACACAGAAAAGCAGTTCCCTTTCTGAGTCATCCAGTGACCCCTTTTCACACTGTCCTTTGCTGCAGGCAGTTAGTACAAAGAAAGCCTTGCTTCTTTAAGTTCTTTGCAGTTATGTTCTAACTCTATTTTACATTAATAACTATAATTCTTACACATAACCTAGATACATGGCACAAACCATATTCTTTCCTGGAAAATAAATTCAAAAACAGTAATCAATTGAACTCTGTTTATATATTTATATAAACATATGTCTTCAAGCATTTTCCTTTTATTTAAGAGCTAGATAGTTCTGACTAGAATTGCAATTAATATTGTAATTCTCAAGAAAATGTTTAGAGGATGTGCTTATAGCACCCTAGGGTGAATTGTCTAGAAGCATGTAAGAGAATGTACAGTGAGTAGGTCTGACGTGTGAATACTAGTTAAAAGATACATTCGCAGAGAGGAGAAAATAATGTTTCAGAAGAAAATTCAGGGAACATGTCGATTCTTGAGAACAAATTGAGGAGTAGCAACTTAGCTGGTAGTTTATCTTTAAAAAAATATATAATTTATTTATTAAATAAATATTAAATAATTAAAATAAATAATTAAAATAAATATTAAATAATATTAAAGTGTTATTTATTTACTCCCTTTTGTTGCCCTTGTTGTTTTATTATTGTTGTTGTTATTGATGTTGTTGTTGGATAGGACAGAGAGAAATGGAGAGAGGAGGGGAAGACGGATGGGGGAAAGAAAGACAGACACCTGCAAATCTGCTTCACCACCTGTGACTCCTCTGCCGGTGGGGAGCCAGGGGCTCGAACCTGAATCCTTAAGCTGGTCCTTGAGTTTTGCACCACCTGCACTTAACCCTCTGTGCTACCACCAGACTCCCTGGTAGTTATTTTATTTATTTATTTATTTATTTATTTATTTATTTATTTATGTGTGTGTGTTTGATTTTTTTTTTTTAACATTTCCAAGGAGAGAATCAGGTCATTGCTAGACTCAGAAAAGCAGTCAAGAAAATGGCAGAGGTTAATAAAACAGCAAGTTGGTATTAAAAACACACTGATGAGACTAAGAAATATCAACCCTGATGTATATATATAAAGCAAGTTGGTTTTTGTTTTAAATTAGTATTTTACAGGAGTCCTCAGTCCTCTCATGGACTATGATATGGTAGAAAATAGATGGGACTGACCTCTAGGTAAGGCAACTAGAGAACCTGTAAGCTGGTCTGGGATCAAACAGCCTTTGTTTCTATTTTATGGATGGGCTAACAGCTAACAGATTCTGAGGCTCATGTATTCAGTTATTGATGAAAATAATGAAAGGGAACTCAACAGAATTGAACACTTGAAATCTGAATACACACTAAGTCAATATTATTGAATTCACCTTCATTAAATACATCGTTAGCAAATGAAAAAGATAAAACTTTTAGTGAACCATAGCATTACCTGGAATATTTATTTCTCCATATTAGTCCCCACCCCCTTTTTTATGCTACTATATGTGCTTATTTGTGTGGCTAAGTCTTCTATGAAAGATATTTTTACAGCTCAGAATGAGCTTCAATGAAGTTTCTATGCAGAACTGATAACAAAAAAAATAGAGTGAAATATATATTAAAAAAATTTTTTTTTAGTTCTTTTGACCTTGGTTGTTATAATTCAGCCAATGGTATGCTTACATAAGTCAAACTTACTCCCTCCAGTCCTGCCTGTTGCCACACTCCTTTTCATCTTTTATTTTTTCTTTGCGTTTACTTTCTTCTCCTCCACACTTCTATTCTTAAGTATTGTTTGTCATTTTAAGATTAAAGTTCCCAGATGCCTTCCCTCCAGGCATAAAACATTATTGAAGAGAATGCAAAGTATTTCCAAAAAAGTTGTGTAGGTGTGAATATCTTAGAGAGACATTGTTTTTTAACATCCCAACAGGGAAAGTTTTAACTAAAATTGATATCAAGGTGTTGAAAAACACATTTCCAAAAATTCTGACTTCTCAAACCAAATGTCCTTGTTCTGGCCAAATAATATGCATCCTTGAACTCTCCACATATAAAGTTGATTAAGAGTAGAAAAATGCAGATAAAAGAAAGAAACAATAATAACAATAATTAATCACTCATCAGATATCCTAATATATGCCTAATGCAAACAAATATCATAATGTATGTGAATCATCAAACATTTAAAACCAGGAGATAAAAAATGTTGAGCTATAGTCCCTAGCTTCACTCAGTTTTAGTTGTATGTGGAGGACAACTTAAATAACACCTATTAAACAGATTATGCTATTATAGCAATGTATGTACGTTACCCAGTATGCCACCATCCAGCCTCAAGATTATGTTGTTACAGATATATAGGCTATATAAAAGTGAGTTCTCGATTTGAGTAGGAAGATGAGTCAGGACAACCTTTGGAAGTAAATTGCTCTTAAGGTTTAGATGATCCAGAGCTGAATAATCTTTGAACACTTTTGTGTAGTTCACTGCTTTATTTTTTATCTTGTGACTCATGATGACATCATGTTTAGTAACTATTTATATAGATTTTGCTTGCTTTCATGGGTGTTCTGGTAGAAATATATATATAAGTATTTTCATATATAAAAGTTGAGGTTCATGTTAATAAATAAATATATTTTTAGGGAGGGGTGAGTGGTGGTGCACCCAGTTAAGTGCATACAATACGAAGAGCAAGGATCCAGGTTGGAACCACTGGCTCCCTACCTGCAGGGGGGATTCTTCATAAACTGTGAAGTAGGTCCACAGGTGTCTTTCTCTCTACCTCTCTCTCTCTCTCTCTCTCTCTCTCTCTCTCTCTGTCTCTCTGTCTCCCCTTTCTCAATTTCTTGGAATAAGATGAATATTCTACCTATTTACTGTTAAAGAGAATGGGTCATTAAACTTTGACAAAACTATTCAGGCTTACTGTTGGGATGGGAACCTATCACATTTTATGCATTTTTCTTGGGTGCAGATAAACTCAAAGGTTACAGCTCCTGTCTGAAAGGATGGATATTGACAGTTTGTACTATACATATGGAGGTTCTTTTCTATTTTCTTTCTAAGATCCTATGTATGTAATGAAGAGCTACCCCTGTCCCCATACTTGTCTGACAGTAAATTGTTGTAGTTATTGTAATGGAGTGCCTAAAAAGGGAATGATGAAATTTACGTTTGCTTTCTGTGTTAATCTAGACTGCCATAACAATATGCTATAGACCAGCTGACTTGGGAGTCGGGTGGTAGCACAGCGGGTTAAGCACATGTGATACAAAGCCTAAGGACCGGCCTAAGGATCCCGGTTCGAGCCCCCTCCCCCGTTCGAGCCTCGAGCCCCCCCACCCACACACACCCTGATCCCCACCTTCAGGAGAGTTGCTTCATAGGCAGTGAAGCAGGTCTGCAGGTGTCTATCTTTCTCTCCCCCTCTCTTTCTTCCCCTCCTCTCTCCACTTCTCTCTGTCCTATCCAAGAACAATGACATCAATAACATTTAATAATAACTACAACAATAAAGTAACAAGGACAACAAAAGGGAATAAATAAATAAATAATTTTTAAAAAAATGCTAGCAGGGATGATTTCTGGTGAGGAGTTGATTTTCAGCTTATAAATGGCTGTCGTCAACACATGTTCTTTTCTTTTTTTTTTAAATTTTTTATTTAAGAAAGGATTAATGAACAAAAACATAAGGTAGGAGGGGTACAACTCCACACAATTCACACCACCCAATCCCCATAACCCACCCCCTCCCATGGTAGCTTTCCCATTCTCTAGCCCTCTGGGAGCATGGACCCAGGGTCGTTGAGGGTTGCAGAAGGTAGAAGGTCTAGCTTCTGTAATTGCTTCCTCGCTGAACATGGGCGTTGACTGGTCGGTCCATACTCCCAGTCTGCCTCTCTCTTTCCCTAGTAAGGTGTGTCTCTGGGGAAGCTGAGCTCCAGGACACATTGGTGGGGTCTTCAATCCAGGGAAGCCTAGCCAGCATCCTGGTGGCATCTGGAACCTGGTGATTGAAAAGAGAGTTAACATATGAAGCCAAACAATTTGTTGAGCAATCATGGATCCCAAGCTTGGAATAGTGGAGAGGAAGTGTTAGGGAGGTACTCACTGCAAACTCTAGTGTAATCCTGCTTTCAGGTATATATTTTGCAGTAGTTTATGGATACGTGTGCACATAAGCTCTCTCTCACAGAAACTGGTGTATATCTAGGTTATGGGACTTTGATAGAAAGTGAACTACCTGAGATGAAATTAGAGTGTACTATAAAAGGAAAAGTCTCACCCGAGTAATGAAGTTGAAGGGTTGTCATTCCACACGTGAAGTCTCTGGATACAGTCTGAGGTGAAGCATGTTGAGGTGGCAATCATTGCTTTGGTTAGGTTGTGATCGGCGGATGCAATATTATTTGGTTTGGATTGGGAGATGCATACGGGAAAGTGGGCCCTATCCAAGGATTCCAGGACTGGGGGAAGTAGGGGCTCTATAGTGAAGATGTGAGGTTCCTGCTGTCTTAGGGTTCAAAAAGATAATCGATAGTTAATATTATCATCACATTATTTGTTAATTGGGTTAACTTTGAAAAGTCCCTTTGTTATGGTTTCCTGTACAGTACCCAGTATCTTGTATATAGCTGTGCTATTGGATGCTTCTAATGTACTTGGTCTAGGCTTTTGAGAGAGTCCGCATATCAAATACATAGCCTATATATTAAAAAGATTCAGTTTGTCTTTTGAGAAACTTTGAGACATACAATTGATTTCCCCCTCTCATATTAATTAACTAGTGATTTATATGTCTACATTTTGCTAGGAGTGTACATAAACACCATTCCCACCACCAAAGGACTGTGACCCAAACCTCCCGCCCACTCCCACCCCCCACTGGCCCAGGAAGCTGCATGTCTACCCCTAACCACTGGGTTTTTACTTTGGTGCCCTACTTACAATTTGATCAGGTCCTGCTTTTAGTTTCCTTTTCAGATCTTCTTAGTCAGCTTCTGTTGATGAGTGGGATCATCCCATACTCATCTTTATCTTTCTGACTTAGTTCACTTAACATAATTCCTTCTAGCTCTGTCCAAGATGGGTCAGAGAAGGTGGGTTCATTGTTCTTGATAGCTGCATAGTATTCCATTGTGTATATATACCACAGCTTTCTCAGCCAATCATCTGTTGTTGGGCACCTGGGTTGCTTCCAGGTTTTAGCTATTATGAATTGTGCTTCTATGAACATAGGAGTACACACCTCTTTTTGGTTGGGTGTTATGGAGTCCTTGGGGTATAACCCCAGGAGAGGAATTACTGGGTCATATGGAAGGTCCATGTCTAGCCTACTGAGAGTTTTCCAGACTGCTCTCCACAGAGGCTGGACCAATTTACATTCCCACCAGCAATGTAACAGGGTTCCTCTGTCGCCACATCCTCTCCAGCATTTGTTGCTGCTGTCCTTTTTGATGTATGCCATTCTTACAGGAGTGAGGTGGTATCTTAGTGTTGTCTTGATTTGCATTTCTCTGATAATCAGTGACCTAGAGCAGTTTTTCATATGTTTGTTAGCCTTTTGGATCTCCTCTGTGGTGAATGTTTTGTTCATTTCCTCTGCCCATTTTTGGATGGGGTCATTTGCTTTTTTGCGGCTAAGTTTGCTGAGCTCTTTATATATTTTGGTGATTAGTTTCTTGTCTGATGTTTGGCATGTGAAGATCTTCTCCCATTTTGTGAGGGGTCTCTCTGTTTGTTTAATAGTTTCTTTGGATGTGCAGAAGCTTTTCAATTTGATGTAGTCCCATTGGTTTGTTTCTGCTTTAGTCTTCCTTGCAATTGGGAGTCATTCATCAAAGATGTCCTTGAGGTGTATGTGGAAAAGTGTTTTACCAATGTTTTCCTCTAAGTATTTGATTGTTTCTGGTCTGACATCTAGGTCTTTGATCCATTTGGAGTTGATTTTTGTTTCTGGTGAGATAAAGTGGTTCAATTTCATTCTTCTGCATGTTTCAACCCAGTTTTCCCAGCACCATTTATTGAAGAGAGCCTCCTTTTTCCATTTAATCCTTTGGGCCCCCTTATCAAAGATTAGATGCCCATAGGTGTTGGGATTTACTTCTGGGCTTTCAATTCTGTTCCACTGGTCTGTGTGCCTATTTTTGTTCCAGTACCATGCTGTTTTGATGATGATGGCTTTATAATATAGTTTAAGGTCTGGGAGTGTGATGCCTCCATTTCTGTTTCTTTTCCTTAAGATGGTTTTGGCAATTCTAGGTGTTTTCAGGTTCCAGATAAATGATTGTAGTGTTTGTTCTATTCTCTTAAAGAAGCTTGGTGGAACTTTGATGGGTATTGCATTAAATTTGTATATGGCTCTGGGGAGAATATTCATTTTGATGATATTTATTCTTCCAATCCATGAGCATGGATATCTTTCCATTTCTCGGTATCAGTTTCTATCTCCTTGAGTAGCGACTCATAGTTTTCAGTATACAAGTCTTTCACTTCTTTGGTTAACTTTATTCCTAGGTATTAGATTGATTTTGCTGAAACAGTAAATGGGAGTGATTTCTGGATGTCTTCTTCTTCAGATTTAGTGTTTGCATAAAGAAATGCCACTGATTTTTGTACATTGATTTTGTAGCCTGATACCTTGCTATATTGCCTAATAACTTCCAGTAATTTTCTACTGGATTCTTTAGGTCTTTCTATGTATACTATCATATCATCTGCAAATAGTGAGAGCTTGACTTCTTCCCTTCCAATCTGTATCCCTTTGATTTCTTTCTCTTGCCTGATTGCTATGGCAAGAACTTCCAATACTACGTTGAAGAGTAACGGTGACAGTGGACAGCCCTGTCTAGTCCCCGATCTGAGGGGGAATGCTTTCAACTTCTCTCCATTGAGTATGATGTTGGCTGTAGGTTTGCTATATATAGACTCCACTATCTTGAGGAATTTCCCATCTATTCCCATTTTTGTAGAGTTTTGAGCATGAATGGGTGTTGGATTTTGTCAAAGGCTTTCTCTGCATCTATTGAGATAATCATGTGGTTTTTGGCTTTGCTTTTATTGATGTGGTGAATGACATTGATCGACTTATGGATGTTGAACCAGCCTTGCATTCCTGGGATGAATCCCACTTGGTCATGATGAACAATCTTCTTGATGTGTTGCTGTATCCTGTTGGCCAAGATCTTGTTCAATATTTTGGCATCTATGTTCATCAGAGATATTGGTCTGTAGTTTTCCTTTTTTGTTCTGTCCCTACCAGCTTTTGGTATCAGGGTGATGTTGGCTTCATAAAAGGTGGAAGGGAGTATTCCTGTTTCTTCAATCTTATGGAATAGCTTAATAAGTATGGGTATTAACTGTTTCCTAAAAGTTTTGTAGAATTCGTTTGTGAAGCCATCTGGTCCAGGACTTTTGTTGTTGGGGAGATTCTTAATAATGGTTTCAATTTCTTTGTCTGTGATTGGTGCATTTAGATTTTGTAGTTCTTTTTGGTTCAGTTTTGGAAGTCCATAGGTTTCTAGGAATTGTTCCATTTCTTCCAGATTCTCTAGCTTGGTGGCATATAATTCCTCATAGAAGTTTCGCAGGATTCTCTGGATTTCTGTGGTGTCAGTTGTGATATCTCCTGCATCGTTTACAATTCTATTAATTTGAGTCTTCTCTCTTTTTTGTTTGTTGAGTCTGGCTAGGGGTTTGTCAATTTTGTTTAATCTTTCATAGAACCAACATTTGGCTTCATTGATCTTTTGTATGGTTCTTTTATTTTCAATGTTGTTTATTTCTGCTCTAACTTTAGTGGTTTCTGTCCTTCTGGTTGCTTTAGGGTTCCTTTGTTCCTCTTCCTCTAAGACCTTGAGGTGTGTAGTAAGGTCGTTCATTTGGGCTTCTTCTTGGTGTTTAATATGTGATTGTGTGGCTATAAGTTTCCCTCTCAGTACTGCTTTAGCTGTGTCCCAAATATTTTGATAGGTTGTGTCTTCATTTTCATTAGTTTCCAGGAACATTTGAATTTCCTGTTTGAGTGAGTCTCTGACCCAGTGGTTCTTAAGGAGCATGTTATTTAGTTTCCAAATTCTATGTCTTTTAATAATTTTCCGTTTGTTGTTAAATGTTAGTTTTACTCCACTGTGGTCTGTGAAGATACTTGGGATGATTTCAATGCTCTTGAATTTATTGATGCTGTCTTTGTGGCCTAACATGTGGTCTATCCTTGAGTATGTGTTATGTGGATTTGAAAAGAAGGTGTATTCCAGTTTTTTGAGGTGGAGGAGTCTGAAAATGTCCAAGAGGTCTAGTCTGTCAATCTCTTCATTCAATTCTCTTGTAGCTTTGTTGGTTCTCTGCTTTGTTGATCTGTCTAAGTGTGAGAGTGGGGTATTGAAGTCTCCCACTATTATTGTATTACTATTGATGTATTTTTCAAATTCTTTCAGTAGATGCTTAATGTATTTAGATGGTCCCTCGTTGGGTGCATAGATGTTAATAATTGTTAATTCTTCTTGGCTGATTGATCCTCTAATCATTATGTAATGTCCTTGCCTATCTTTTATTACGTTATTTAATTTAAAATCTATCGTGTCTGAGATGAGAATGACTGTTCCTGCCCTTTTTTGTGGACCGTTAGCCTGTATGATAGTTTTCCATCCTTTCACTTTAAGTCTGTGTTTATCTTGTTGTGACAGATGGGATTCTTGCAAGCAGCATATGGTTGGGTTATGTTTTTGATCCATCCCCCCACCCTGTGCCTTTTGATGGGTGAGTTTAAGCCATTGAAATTTATTGATACTATGGATTTAATATATTGTAGTGCCATTGTTCTAAAAAATTTGTTTGCTCTGATATATTGGAAGTATTATTATAGTGATGTTCTTGTTTATAAGAGGTCTTTTAGTACGTCTTTCAGGGCCAGCTTGGTGATGTTTGCCTCCTTTAACTGTTGTTTATCTAAGAAGGTTTTTGATCCCTCCATCCAGTTTGATTGAAAGTCAAGCAGGATATATTATCCTTGGTTGAAACCCTTTTCATTCAAGGCTCAATAGATATCTTGCCATTCCCTTCTGGCTTTTAGAGTTTGAGTGGAGAAGTCTGCAGATAATCTTATGGGTTTTCCCTTGTATGTGAATTTTTGTTTCTCTCTTGCAGCCTTTAGGATCCTTTCTTTATCCTTACTTCTTCTCATTGTGACTATGATGTGTCTTGGGGTCTTCAGGTCTGGGTTGATTCTGTTTGGTACTCTCTGGGCCTCTTGAATCTTGATATCCTTTCTGTTATTCAGTTCTGGAAAGTTTTCTTGTATTATTTCCTCTAGAATGTTTGCTTCCTCTTCCTCTCTTTCTTCCTCTGGCAGGCCAATTATACGAATGTTACTTCTTTTGAGATCATCCCATATGTCTCTGTTGTTGTTTTATTGTCTCTCAATCTCTTTTTAAGCTCTTTCACGTCTTTCTTTGTTTTATCTAACTCATCCTCTGTCTGACTAATTCTGTTTTCTGCTTCTGTTAGTCTGCTTTCCCTTGCCTCAGCTTCTTTTTTCATTACAGCTATTTCAGCTTTCAGTTCTCTAATTGCCTCAAGATAATCACTATTTTCCTTGGGGGTCTGAACTGTTGTTTCCCTAATACTGCCATTCCTTTCCTCCAATGTTGTTTTCATTTCTGTGATTAATAAGTTTATTATTGCTTGCATACTTTTATTATCTATGGTTACTTCTTGCTGATTTGTAGTTTCTTCTGGGCTCTTGTCTTCATTCATTGAGTAGCAGTTTTATTTGTTTTTGATCTACCCTTTTTTTTATTTACGTGTTTCTTTTTTTTTATGCTCTGTTGTTCCTGAGTTGTTATGTCTCTAGTACAAGTAATACTGTACTAAATACCTTTATGACAATTGCACTCACCAACCTCAGGAATTACAGTAGCAACTGAAGTAAGTATTGAAGTAGTTTAATCCTTACCAGTTAGCCAAACAATTTCTCCAATCCGTGAAAAAATAGTAACCAAATCCCAGTGAGGAAAGAGAAAGAAAGAAGGGATAGCAAGAATAGACAGTTATGCAAATCTACTATCCAATGTATATTCTAGGGGTAACAAGAGGGGAAAGTGAACTAGAGCAGAGACACACACATAGAGAATCCACTCTGAGTCAGATTTCTTCCCCAAAATAATTCCCAAATTCTGAAAGGCAAAGAAGAAGGAAGAAGTGTATGACAAGATTAAAAAAAAAAAGAGAGAGAGAGAGACAAGAGAGAGAAAAGGTAGAAGATAAGAAAAAGAGCTGTAATTAAAGAGCAGTGAAAGCAAAATCCCAAATGTGTATCAGTGAATTCAAAAAAGCAACCTGTTTGGTGGTGTGGGGGATCCTGCTAGGAGCTGGTCCCCAGGGACTGCCTGGGGGGGAGGTATGCTTGAAAATTAAAAGTAAGCAAAATAAAGTTTTTTTTTTTCCCCTTTTTTCCCTACTCTAATTCTTAACCCAAATTAAGCTATAGTCACCTCCTGGTGTCGCTGCTAGGACCCCTTATTGGCTGTCCTGCTAAAGGCAGAAAATCCTACCGTTTCCAGGAGATGTGGTTGGAGCTCAGCTGCTAGCAGCTTTTCAGTCCGCCATTTTCCGGGAACCCCCCCCTCCAGACTTTTTTACAGGATTTCTCGAAAATGAAAACTAGCTCCAAGTCCTTTGATCCAATGAGAGCTATACTCAAGAAGTCTTGGGATCCGCCCTCAGGGTCACGGTGGTCCCCGGAGACTCCCAAGAGAAAGCCCCCGAGCTACAGTGCTCCCTCCTGGTCCTCTGCCAGCCGCCCATCAGTGCTCTGCAACCAGCGGAGGAGCCACCTTCCCGGGCGGAGGACAATGCCCGGTGCACCCGCCTTGCCCGGCGCCGCCTGGGAAGTCTGTAGCAGCCGCTCGCTAGTCCGTGCCACCTTTACTCTAATTCTTAACCCAAATTAAGTTATATTCACCTCCTTGGTGTCACCGCTAGGACACCTTATTGGCTGGCCTGCTAAAGGCAGAAAATCCTACCGTTTCCATGAGATGTGGTTAGAGCTCAGCCGCTAGCGGCTTCTCAATCCACCATCTTCCTGCCACTCCTCATAAATTTATTTTCTGAGAGTTCTGGAGGTCTAAAAGAAAAGATCAAATTAAGTCCTGGCAATGACAAAAGTAAAACAAGCAAATAAAAATTCCCTTATTTATAAAACTGCAAAATCTTCTTCCAAATAATTTCTTTTTGTTGTTGTTGTCATCAATGGGTCTCGAATGCTACAAGCTGTGTTTTTGTTGTTGTTGTTGTTGATTTTTTGTTTTGATAGAAAGAAATAGAGACATATGGAGAGAGGAAAAGATAACACAGCTATGACGCTTTTTCTAGTGAATTGGGGGTTAGACTCAAACCTGAGTTAGATTCATGACAAAGTAGGTGCCCTATCCAAATAAATTCATATTCACAGGTTCCTGGGGGTGAGAAAGTAAACAATCTTTTAGGAATCACAATTCAATTCATTGCATATATAGTGAATTTCATTTTGTGCATTTGTAAATTTTCCTGGAATGATTGTGTGTATTGTATATATTATTCCAAGCCTTCCATTCTGTCCTGTGCCAGAGCAGCTAAGGAGAAACTAATGACTCAAGCATGGGAACCAGTGAATAGAAACAGAGTGATTAGATTATCCTCTCCACTATCATAAGGGCTGACTCTAACCTTTCCACTAAAACTTTTTAAAACTTAGTATCAGGGAATGAAAATCTATTTCTTAAACTTAGAATAGGAAGTAAACTTAGCTTAGAGCCTGGGGAAATTAATTCTACTTAGTTTGTGGAAATGGTGGCATATATTTTAAAGAGATTGCTAAGTCTTCTTGCTTAATGAAGGCATCATGAGTAATATTCATTTGCCTGCTGACAGCCCCATCCTAACACTGAATTCTCACACTGCCTGTTCCATCAATTTTAATTATTCTTTAGTATAAAAGATATCAAAGGAAAGTCATTTAATTTTAAAATGAAAATGGTATATCCTTTTCATTAGAATTCAACTTAAGGGAGTCAGGCTGTAGTACAGTGGATTAAGCGCATGTGGCGCAAAGCACAAGGACCGGCATAAGGATCCTGGTTCAAGCTCCCTGCTCCCTGCCTTCATTCGAGGGAGTCACTTCACAAGCAGTAAAGCAGGTCTGCAGGTGTCTCTCTTACCGCCCCCGCACCCCCGTCTTCCCCTCCTCTCTCCATTTCTTTCTGTCCTAACAGCAACAATGACATCAACAACAATAATAACTACAACAATAATAAAAAAAAAGGGCAACAAAAAGGGAAAAATAAATATAAATAAATATAAAAAAGAATTCAATTTAAATGAAAAGTATCAAAATCCTTTAAGCAAAATACATGCACAGTAGAAAAAAAGACTAATTCAAATGAAGATCTTTAATGTTGATTGAGGGCTCTGAACATTCCCTCATATAAGTGAGCTACAAGATTAACTAAAAATGGCTATAAGAAATGGGGGGATAGCTTACTTAGTAGCGTGTGAGATTTACTATGTAGAGGTTCCTGAGTTTGAGCCTTGGTATCATAATGAATGACACTGATAGAGTTCTATGGATAGTCGAGTTATGCTGTGTTGTCTCTCTTCTCATTGTGACTATCTATCTATACCACTATCCCACTTTCCTTTCCCCCCACCCCAAGTAGGTGAATGAGAAATTGACCTAGCAAAAAAAAAACCAAAAAAACAAACAAATACTGAACAGTGGAGCAGTTTTATCATGCATGTATGAAGCCCTGAAATTGCATTAAAACATAAAAGTAAACATGATTTTTGGGTGCAGACAGTGGTATAGACAGTGGAGTGCACACATTACCATAAAGACCTGGGCTCAAGCCCTCTTCCCCTGGCTGCAGGGATGAAGCTTAAGGAGCCATGAAGAAGGCCTTAGGATGTCTCTTCCCTTTTATATTATCTTTCATATGAATTTCTTTCATCTTAACAATTGACAAAAGAAAGGAAAACAAGATAAAGGAGTAAAAACACTGCCAAAGGAGGTAGAATCACTCTGCAGCAACCAAGTCCTCAGTGATAGCCTGGGTAGCAATGAAAGAAAAATTAATTTTTTAAAATGTATTTTCTCTTTTGTTGCCCTTGTTTTATTGTTGTAGTTATTATTGTTGTTGTTGTTATTGATGTCATCGTTGTTAGATAGGACAGAGGAAGGGAAGACAGAGAGGGGGATAGAAAGATAAACATTTACAGACCTGCTTCACCATTTGTGAAGCGACTCCTCTCCAGGTGGGGATCCTGGAGCTCCAACCGGGATCCTTACGCTGGTTCTTGCGCTTGCTGCCACGTGTGCTTAACCCGCTACACTACTGCCTGACTCCTGAAAAAAAATTTTTTTTGTTTGTTTTTTTGAAAACACAAAATAAGGGAGTTAAGTGCACAGCGGGGTTAAGTGCACATGGCATGAAGTGCAAGTACCAGAGTAAGGATGGCGGCTCCAGCCCCCAGCTCCCCACCTGCAGGTATCTTTCTTTTCAGTTCTGTCTTCCCCTCCTCTCTCCATTTCTCTCTGTCCTAACAATGACGACATGAATAATAACAACAATAACAACTACAACAACAATAAAAAAAACAAGGGCAACAGAAGGGAAAAATAAATGTTTAAAAAAAATTTTAAAAGAAGGCTAATAAAAAAAACATAAAATAAAGAAAAATCTTCAAGAACTGTATCATTCATCATAAGTATGCAGTGGCAATGTACTGCATGCTTTTGACTTTTGCATGGTTGTGTTAATTGTATAGCACAAGGTATACAGTCGATGTGTTTTCGAGTAAAAGATCGAAAACCATGAGCTGCATATTTAGTAACATTAAGAAAGATCTTTATTGTATTGATTTCTGGAATAAAACTCATACAATTTAGAGAAATTAGATCATGCTATAGTTATTTTCTCTAATAGGCAAATCTCAAATTCAGTGTCTAGATTTTTTTTTTAATTTTCTTATTGGGGAATGATGTTT